>NW_026948745.1:0-41517 GCF_035770615.1 Melospiza melodia melodia | reverse complement strand
TCTTCCTCTTTAGCTCCTCTTCTCATCTACACCTCGGCAACAAGCTTTTCCACTATGTCTGGCTAGGAAAAACTGTGCCAGCACAGAAAACATCTCCCATCGTGTTCTAGAAGTTGCACGGATGTCTGCCAAGTGTTTGGCAGGAAGAAAAGAAAAGTTGTCCAAAACAGCTTCCAATCGAATGTTCCTGTGATTGGAAAAGTCAGGAGAGTGCAAAGGTACTGTTTTCTATCAGTTGGCAAGGTGCGCACACAATCCCAGTGTTGTACAGCTTGCTTCTTCACCTTCCCGAAGCTGCCGCTCTCGCCGGCTGCCGGAGCCCAAGAAGCGGCTTCTTCGCGCAAAGACGATTGTGCCGCTCACAGTGCTCTCCTTAGCGCGGCTTCTGCCGAAAGACGCCCGGCAGCGGCTCTTACCTCCGGAGAGCATCCTACCTTCCTCTTTAGCTCCTCTTCTCATCTACACCTCGGCAACAAGCTTTTCCACTATGTCTGGCTAGGAAAAACTGTGCCAGCACAGAAAACATCTCCCATCGTGTTCTAGAAGTTGCACGGATGTCTGCCAAGTGTTTGGCAGGAAGAAAAGAAAAGTTGTCCAAAACAGCTTCCAATCGAATGTTCCTGTGATTGGAAAAGTCAGGAGAGTGCAAAGGTACTGTTTTCTATCAGTTGGCAAGGTGCGCACACAATCCCAGTGTTGTACAGCTTGCTTCTTCACCTTCCCGAAGCTGCCGCTCTCGCCGGCTGCCGGAGCCCAAGAAGCGGCTTCTTCGCGCAAAGACGATTGTGCCGCTCACAGTGCTCTCCTTAGCGCGGCTTCTGCCGAAAGACGCCCGGCAGCGGCTCTTACCTCCGGAGAGCATCCTACCTTCCTCTTTAGCTCCTCTTCTCATCTACACCTCGGCAACAAGCTTTTCCACTATGTCTGGCTAGGAAAAACTGTGCCAGCACAGAAAACATCTCCCCTCGTGTTCTAGAAGTTGCACGGATGTCTGCCAAGTGTTTGGCAGGAAGAAAAGAAAAGTTGTCCAAAACAGCTTCCAATCGAATGTTCCTGTGATTGGAAAAGTCAGGAGAGTGCAAAGGTACTGTTTTCTATCAGTTGGCAAGGTGCGCACACAATCCCAGTGTTGTACAGCTTGCTTCTTCACCTTCCCGAAGCTGCCGCTCTCGCCGGCTGCCGGAGCCCAAGAAGCGGCTTCTTCGCGCAAAGACGATTGTGCCGCTCACAGTGCTCTCCTTAGCGCGGCTTCTGCCGAAAGACGCCCGGCAGCGGCTCTTACGTCCGGAGAGCATCCTACCTTCCTCTTTAGCTCCTCTTCTCATCTACACCTCGGCAACAAGCTTTTCCACTATGTCTGGCTAGGAAAAACTGTGCCAGCACAGAAAACATCTCCCATCGTGTTCTAGAAGTTGCACGGATGTCTGCCAAGTGTTTGGCAGGAAGAAAAGAAAAGTTGTCCAAAACAGCTTCCAATCGAATGTTCCTGTGATTGGAAAAGTCAGGAGAGTGCAAAGGTACTGTTTTCGATCAGTTGGCAAGGTGCGCACACAATCCCAGTGTTGTACAGCTTGCTTCTTCACCTTCCCGAAGCTGCCGCTCTCGCCGGCTGCCGGAGCCCAAGAAGCGGCTTCTTCGCGCAAAGACGATTGTGCCGCTCACAGTGCTCTCCTTAGCGCGGCTTCTGCCGAAAGACGCCCGGCAGCGGCTCTTACCTCCGGAGAGCATCCTACCTTCCTCTTTAGCTCCTCTTCTCATCTACACCTCGGCAACAAGCTTTTCCACTATGTCTGGCTAGGAAAAACTGTGCCAGCACAGAAAACATCTCCCATCGTGTTCTAGAAGTTGCACGGATGTCTGCCAAGTGTTTGGCAGGAAGAAAAGAAAAGTTGTCCAAAACAGCTTCCAATCGAATGTTCCTGTGATTGGAAAAGTCAGGAGAGTGCAAAGGTACTGTTTTCTATCAGTTGGCAAGGTGCGCACACAATCCCAGTGTTGTACAGCTTGCTTCTTCACCTTCCCGAAGCTGCCGCTCTCGCCGGCTGCCGGAGCCCAAGAAGCGGCTTCTTCGCGCAAAGACGATTGTGCCGCTCACAGTGCTCTCCTTAGCGCGGCTTCTGCCGAAAGACGCCCGGCAGCGGCTCTTACCTCCGGAGAGCATCCTACCTTCCTCTTTAGCTCCTCTTCTCATCTACACCTCGGCAACAAGCTTTTCCACTATGTCTGGCTAGGAAAAACTGTGCCAGCACAGAAAACATCTCCCATCGTGTTCTAGAAGTTGCACGGATGTCTGCCAAGTGTTTGGCAGGAAGAAAAGAAAAGTTGTCCAAAACAGCTTCCAATCGAATGTTCCTGTGATTGGAAAAGTCAGGAGAGTGCAAAGGTACTGTTTTCGATCAGTTGGCAAGGTGCGCACACAATCCCAGTGTTGTACAGCTTGCTTCTTCACCTTCCCGAAGCTGCCGCTCTCGCCGGCTGCCGGAGCCCAAGAAGCGGCTTCTTCGCGCAAAGACGATTGTGCCGCTCACAGTGCTCTCCTTAGCGCGGCTTCTGCCGAAAGACGCCCGGCAGCGGCTCTTACCTCCGGAGAGCATCCTACCTTCCTCTTTAGCTCCTCTTCTCATCTACACCTCGGCAACAAGCTTTTCCACTATGTCTGGCTAGGAAAAACTGTGCCAGCACAGAAAACATCTCCCATCGTGTTCTAGAAGTTGCACGGATGTCTGCCAAGTGTTTGGCAGGAAGAAAAGAAAAGTTGTCCAAAACAGCTTCCAATCGAATGTTCCTGTGATTGGAAAAGTCAGGAGAGTGCAAAGGTACTGTTTTCTATCAGTTGGCAAGGTGCGCACACAATCCCAGTGTTGTACAGCTTGCTTCTTCACCTTCCCGAAGCTGCCGCTCTCGCCGGCTGCCGGAGCCCAAGAAGCGGCTTCTTCGCGCAAAGACGATTGTGCCGCTCACAGTGCTCTCCTTAGCGCGGCTTCTGCCGAAAGACGCCCGGCAGCGGCTCTTACCTCCGGAGAGCATCCTACCTTCCTCTTTAGCTCCTCTTCTCATCTACACCTCGGCAACAAGCTTTTCCACTATGTCTGGCTAGGAAAAACTGTGCCAGCACAGAAAACATCTCCCATCGTGTTCTAGAAGTTGCACGGATGTCTGCCAAGTGTTTGGCAGGAAGAAAAGAAAAGTTGTCCAAAACAGCTTCCAATCGAATGTTCCTGTGATTGGAAAAGTCAGGAGAGTGCAAAGGTACTGTTTTCTATCAGTTGGCAAGGTGCGCACACAATCCCAGTGTTGTACAGCTTGCTTCTTCACCTTCCCGAAGCTGCCGCTCTCGCCGGCTGCCGGAGCCCAAGAAGCGGCTTCTTCGCGCAAAGACGATTGTGCCGCTCACAGTGCTCTCCTTAGCGCGGCTTCTGCCGAAAGACGCCCGGCAGCGGCTCTTACCTCCGGAGAGCATCCTACCTTCCTCTTTAGCTCCTCTTCTCATCTACACCTCGGCAACAAGCTTTTCCACTATGTCTGGCTAGGAAAAACTGTGCCAGCACAGAAAACATCCCCCATCGTGTTCTAGAAGTTGCACGGATGTCTGCCAAGTGTTTGGCAGGAAGAAAAGAAAAGTTGTCCAAAACAGCTTCCAATCGAATGTTCCTGTGATTGGAAAAGTCAGGAGAGTGCAAAGGTACTGTTTTCTATCAGTTGGCAAGGTGCGCACACAATCCCAGTGTTGTACAGCTTGCTTCTTCACCTTCCCGAAGCTGCCGCTCTCGCCGGCTGCCGGAGCCCAAGAAGCGGCTTCTTCGCGCAAAGACGATTGTGCCGCTCACAGTGCTCTCCTTAGCGCGGCTTCTGCCGAAAGACGCCCGGCAGCGGCTCTTACGTCCGGAGAGCATCCTACCTTCCTCTTTAGCTCCTCTTCTCATCTACACCTCGGCAACAAGCTTTTCCACTATGTCTGGCTAGGAAAAACTGTGCCAGCACAGAAAACATCTCCCATCGTGTTCTAGAAGTTGCACGGATGTCTGCCAAGTGTTTGGCAGGAAGAAAAGAAAAGTTGTCCAAAACAGCTTCCAATCGAATGTTCCTGTGATTGGAAAAGTCAGGAGAGTGCAAAGGTACTGTTTTCTATCAGTTGGCAAGGTGCGCACACAATCCCAGTGTTGTACAGCTTGCTTCTTCACCTTCCCGAAGCTGCCGCTCTCGCCGGCTGCCGGAGCCCAAGAAGCGGCTTCTTCGCGCAAAGACGATTGTGCCGCTCACAGGGCTCTCCTTAGCGCGGCTTCTGCCGAAAGACGCCCGGCAGCGGCTCTTACCTCCGGAGAGCATCCTACCTTCCTCTTTAGCTCCTCTTCTCATCTACACCTCGGCAACAAGCTTTTCCACTATGTCTGGCTAGGAAAAACTGTGCCAGCACAGAAAACATCTCCCATCGTGTTCTAGAAGTTGCACGGATGTCTGCCAAGTGTTTGGCAGGAAGAAAAGAAAAGTTGTCCAAAACAGCTTCCAATCGAATGTTCCTGTGATTGGAAAAGTCAGGAGAGTGCAAAGGTACTGTTTTCGATCAGTTGGCAAGGTGCGCACACAATCCCAGTGTTGTACAGCTTGCTTCTTCACCTTCCCGAAGCTGCCGCTCTCGCCGGCTGCCGGAGCCCAAGAAGCGGCTTCTTCGCGCAAAGACGATTGTGCCGCTCACAGTGCTCTCCTTAGCGCGGCTTCTGCCGAAAGACGCCCGGCAGCGGCTCTTACCTCCGGAGAGCATCCTACCTTCCTCTTTAGCTCCTCTTCTCATCTACACCTCGGCAACAAGCTTTTCCACTATGTCTGGCTAGGAAAAACTGTGCCAGCACAGAAAACATCTCCCATCGTGTTCTAGAAGTTGCACGGATGTCTGCCAAGTGTTTGGCAGGAAGAAAAGAAAAGTTGTCCAAAACAGCTTCCAATCGAATGTTCCTGTGATTGGAAAAGTCAGGAGAGTGCAAAGGTACTGTTTTCGATCAGTTGGCAAGGTGCGCACACAATCCCAGTGTTGTACAGCTTGCTTCTTCACCTTCCCGAAGCTGCCGCTCTCGCCGGCTGCCGGAGCCCAAGAAGCGGCTTCTTCGCGCAAAGACGATTGTGCCGCTCACAGTGCTCTCCTTAGCGCGGCTTCTGCCGAAAGACGCCCGGCAGCGGCTCTTACCTCCGGAGAGCATCCTACCTTCCTCTTTAGCTCCTCTTCTCATCTACACCTCGGCAACAAGCTTTTCCACTATGTCTGGCTAGGAAAAACTGTGCCAGCACAGAAAACATCTCCCATCGTGTTCTAGAAGTTGCACGGATGTCTGCCAAGTGTTTGGCAGGAAGAAAAGAAAAGTTGTCCAAAACAGCTTCCAATCGAATGTTCCTGTGATTGGAAAAGTCAGGAGAGTGCAAAGGTACTGTTTTCGATCAGTTGGCAAGGTGCGCACACAATCCCAGTGTTGTACAGCTTGCTTCTTCACCTTCCCGAAGCTGCCGCTCTCGCCGGCTGCCGGAGCCCAAGAAGCGGCTTCTTCGCGCAAAGACGATTGTGCCGCTCACAGTGCTCTCCTTAGCGCGGCTTCTGCCGAAAGACGCCCGGCAGCGGCTCTTACCTCCGGAGAGCATCCTACCTTCCTCTTTAGCTCCTCTTCTCATCTACACCTCGGCAACAAGCTTTTCCACTATGTCTGGCTAGGAAAAACTGTGCCAGCACAGAAAACATCTCCCATCGTGTTCTAGAAGTTGCACGGATGTCTGCCAAGTGTTTGGCAGGAAGAAAAGAAAAGTTGTCCAAAACAGCTTCCAATCGAATGTTCCTGTGATTGGAAAAGTCAGGAGAGTGCAAAGGTACTGTTTTCTATCAGTTGGCAAGGTGCGCACACAATCCCAGTGTTGTACAGCTTGCTTCTTCACCTTCCCGAAGCTGCCGCTCTCGCCGGCTGCCGGAGCCCAAGAAGCGGCTTCTTCGCGCAAAGACGATTGTGCCGCTCACAGTGCTCTCCTTAGCGCGGCTTCTGCCGAAAGACGCCCGGCAGCGGCTCTTACGTCCGGAGAGCATCCTACCTTCCTCTTTAGCTCCTCTTCTCATCTACACCTCGGCAACAAGCTTTTCCACTATGTCTGGCTAGGAAAAACTGTGCCAGCACAGAAAACATCTCCCATCGTGTTCTAGAAGTTGCACGGATGTCTGCCAAGTGTTTGGCAGGAAGAAAAGAAAAGTTGTCCAAAACAGCTTCCAATCGAATGTTCCTGTGATTGGAAAAGTCAGGAGAGTGCAAAGGTACTGTTTTCTATCAGTTGGCAAGGTGCGCACACAATCCCAGTGTTGTACAGCTTGCTTCTTCACCTTCCCGAAGCTGCCGCTCTCGCCGGCTGCCGGAGCCCAAGAAGCGGCTTCTTCGCGCAAAGACGATTGTGCCGCTCACAGTGCTCTCCTTAGCGCGGCTTCTGCCGAAAGACGCCCGGCAGCGGCTCTTACCTCCGGAGAGCATCCTACCTTCCTCTTTAGCTCCTCTTCTCATCTACACCTCGGCAACAAGCTTTTCCACTATGTCTGGCTAGGAAAAACTGTGCCAGCACAGAAAACATCTCCCATCGTGTTCTAGAAGTTGCACGGATGTCTGCCAAGTGTTTGGCAGGAAGAAAAGAAAAGTTGTCCAAAACAGCTTCCAATCGAATGTTCCTGTGATTGGAAAAGTCAGGAGAGTGCAAAGGTACTGTTTTCTATCAGTTGGCAAGGTGCGCACACAATCCCAGTGTTGTACAGCTTGCTTCTTCACCTTCCCGAAGCTGCCGCTCTCGCCGGCTGCCGGAGCCCAAGAAGCGGCTTCTTCGCGCAAAGACGATTGTGCCGCTCACAGTGCTCTCCTTAGCGCGGCTTCTGCCGAAAGACGCCCGGCAGCGGCTCTTACCTCCGGAGAGCATCCTACCTTCCTCTTTAGCTCCTCTTCTCATCTACACCTCGGCAACAAGCTTTTCCACTATGTCTGGCTAGGAAAAACTGTGCCAGCACAGAAAACATCTCCCATCGTGTTCTAGAAGTTGCACGGATGTCTGCCAAGTGTTTGGCAGGAAGAAAAGAAAAGTTGTCCAAAACAGCTTCCAATCGAATGTTCCTGTGATTGGAAAAGTCAGGAGAGTGCAAAGGTACTGTTTTCGATCAGTTGGCAAGGTGCGCACACAATCCCAGTGTTGTACAGCTTGCTTCTTCACCTTCCCGAAGCTGCCGCTCTCGCCGGCTGCCGGAGCCCAAGAAGCGGCTTCTTCGCGCAAAGACGATTGTGCCGCTCACAGTGCTCTCCTTAGCGCGGCTTCTGCCGAAAGACGCCCGGCAGCGGCTCTTACCTCCGGAGAGCATCCTACCTTCCTCTTTAGCTCCTCTTCTCATCTACACCTCGGCAACAAGCTTTTCCACTATGTCTGGCTAGGAAAAACTGTGCCAGCACAGAAAACATCTCCCATCGTGTTCTAGAAGTTGCACGGATGTCTGCCAAGTGTTTGGCAGGAAGAAAAGAAAAGTTGTCCAAAACAGCTTCCAATCGAATGTTCCTGTGATTGGAAAAGTCAGGAGAGTGCAAAGGTACTGTTTTCGATCAGTTGGCAAGGTGCGCACACAATCCCAGTGTTGTACAGCTTGCTTCTTCACCTTCCCGAAGCTGCCGCTCTCGCCGGCTGCCGGAGCCCAAGAAGCGGCTTCTTCGCGCAAAGACGATTGTGCCGCTCACAGTGCTCTCCTTAGCGCGGCTTCTGCCGAAAGACGCCCGGCAGCGGCTCTTACCTCCGGAGAGCATCCTACCTTCCTCTTTAGCTCCTCTTCTCATCTACACCTCGGCAACAAGCTTTTCCACTATGTCTGGCTAGGAAAAACTGTGCCAGCACAGAAAACATCTCCCCTCGTGTTCTAGAAGTTGCACGGATGTCTGCCAAGTGTTTGGCAGGAAGAAAAGAAAAGTTGTCCAAAACAGCTTCCAATCGAATGTTCCTGTGATTGGAAAAGTCAGGAGAGTGCAAAGGTACTGTTTTCTATCAGTTGGCAAGGTGCGCACACAATCCCAGTGTTGTACAGCTTGCTTCTTCACCTTCCCGAAGCTGCCGCTCTCGCCGGCTGCCGGAGCCCAAGAAGCGGCTTCTTCGCGCAAAGACGATTGTGCCGCTCACAGTGCTCTCCTTAGCGCGGCTTCTGCCGAAAGACGCCCGGCAGCGGCTCTTACCTCCGGAGAGCATCCTACCTTCCTCTTTAGCTCCTCTTCTCATCTACACCTCGGCAACAAGCTTTTCCACTATGTCTGGCTAGGAAAAACTGTGCCAGCACAGAAAACATCTCCCATCGTGTTCTAGAAGTTGCACGGATGTCTGCCAAGTGTTTGGCAGGAAGAAAAGAAAAGTTGTCCAAAACAGCTTCCAATCGAATGTTCCTGTGATTGGAAAAGTCAGGAGAGTGCAAAGGTACTGTTTTCGATCAGTTGGCAAGGTGCGCACACAATCCCAGTGTTGTACAGCTTGCTTCTTCACCTTCCCGAAGCTGCCGCTCTCGCCGGCTGCCGGAGCCCAAGAAGCGGCTTCTTCGCGCAAAGACGATTGTGCCGCTCACAGTGCTCTCCTTAGCGCGGCTTCTGCCGAAAGACGCCCGGCAGCGGCTCTTACCTCCGGAGAGCATCCTACCTTCCTCTTTAGCTCCTCTTCTCATCTACACCTCGGCAACAAGCTTTTCCACTATGTCTGGCTAGGAAAAACTGTGCCAGCACAGAAAACATCTCCCATCGTGTTCTAGAAGTTGCACGGATGTCTGCCAAGTGTTTGGCAGGAAGAAAAGAAAAGTTGTCCAAAACAGCTTCCAATCGAATGTTCCTGTGATTGGAAAAGTCAGGAGAGTGCAAAGGTACTGTTTTCGATCAGTTGGCAAGGTGCGCACACAATCCCAGTGTTGTACAGCTTGCTTCTTCACCTTCCCGAAGCTGCCGCTCTCGCCGGCTGCCGGAGCCCAAGAAGCGGCTTCTTCGCGCAAAGACGATTGTGCCGCTCACAGTGCTCTCCTTAGCGCGGCTTCTGCCGAAAGACGCCCGGCAGCGGCTCTTACCTCCGGAGAGCATCCTACCTTCCTCTTTAGCTCCTCTTCTCATCTACACCTCGGCAACAAGCTTTTCCACTATGTCTGGCTAGGAAAAACTGTGCCAGCACAGAAAACATCTCCCATCGTGTTCTAGAAGTTGCACGGATGTCTGCCAAGTGTTTGGCAGGAAGAAAAGAAAAGTTGTCCAAAACAGCTTCCAATCGAATGTTCCTGTGATTGGAAAAGTCAGGAGAGTGCAAAGGTACTGTTTTCGATCAGTTGGCAAGGTGCGCACACAATCCCAGTGTTGTACAGCTTGCTTCTTCACCTTCCCGAAGCTGCCGCTCTCGCCGGCTGCCGGAGCCCAAGAAGCGGCTTCTTCGCGCAAAGACGATTGTGCCGCTCACAGTGCTCTCCTTAGCGCGGCTTCTGCCGAAAGACGCCCGGCAGCGGCTCTTACCTCCGGAGAGCATCCTACCTTCCTCTTTAGCTCCTCTTCTCATCTACACCTCGGCAACAAGCTTTTCCACTATGTCTGGCTAGGAAAAACTGTGCCAGCACAGAAAACATCTCCCCTCGTGTTCTAGAAGTTGCACGGATGTCTGCCAAGTGTTTGGCAGGAAGAAAAGAAAAGTTGTCCAAAACAGCTTCCAATCGAATGTTCCTGTGATTGGAAAAGTCAGGAGAGTGCAAAGGTACTGTTTTCTATCAGTTGGCAAGGTGCGCACACAATCCCAGTGTTGTACAGCTTGCTTCTTCACCTTCCCGAAGCTGCCGCTCTCGCCGGCTGCCGGAGCCCAAGAAGCGGCTTCTTCGCGCAAAGACGATTGTGCCGCTCACAGTGCTCTCCTTAGCGCGGCTTCTGCCGAAAGACGCCCGGCAGCGGCTCTTACCTCCGGAGAGCATCCTACCTTCCTCTTTAGCTCCTCTTCTCATCTACACCTCGGCAACAAGCTTTTCCACTATGTCTGGCTAGGAAAAACTGTGCCAGCACAGAAAACATCTCCCATCGTGTTCTAGAAGTTGCACGGATGTCTGCCAAGTGTTTGGCAGGAAGAAAAGAAAAGTTGTCCAAAACAGCTTCCAATCGAATGTTCCTGTGATTGGAAAAGTCAGGAGAGTGCAAAGGTACTGTTTTCTATCAGTTGGCAAGGTGCGCACACAATCCCAGTGTTGTACAGCTTGCTTCTTCACCTTCCCGAAGCTGCCGCTCTCGCCGGCTGCCGGAGCCCAAGAAGCGGCTTCTTCGCGCAAAGACGATTGTGCCGCTCACAGTGCTCTCCTTAGCGCGGCTTCTGCCGAAAGACGCCCGGCAGCGGCTCTTACCTCCGGAGAGCATCCTACCTTCCTCTTTAGCTCCTCTTCTCATCTACACCTCGGCAACAAGCTTTTCCACTATGTCTGGCTAGGAAAAACTGTGCCAGCACAGAAAACATCTCCCATCGTGTTCTAGAAGTTGCACGGATGTCTGCCAAGTGTTTGGCAGGAAGAAAAGAAAAGTTGTCCAAAACAGCTTCCAATCGAATGTTCCTGTGATTGGAAAAGTCAGGAGAGTGCAAAGGTACTGTTTTCGATCAGTTGGCAAGGTGCGCACACAATCCCAGTGTTGTACAGCTTGCTTCTTCACCTTCCCGAAGCTGCCGCTCTCGCCGGCTGCCGGAGCCCAAGAAGCGGCTTCTTCGCGCAAAGACGATTGTGCCGCTCACAGTGCTCTCCTTAGCGCGGCTTCTGCCGAAAGACGCCCGGCAGCGGCTCTTACCTCCGGAGAGCATCCTACCTTCCTCTTTAGCTCCTCTTCTCATCTACACCTCGGCAACAAGCTTTTCCACTATGTCTGGCTAGGAAAAACTGTGCCAGCACAGAAAACATCTCCCATCGTGTTCTAGAAGTTGCACGGATGTCTGCCAAGTGTTTGGCAGGAAGAAAAGAAAAGTTGTCCAAAACAGCTTCCAATCGAATGTTCCTGTGATTGGAAAAGTCAGGAGAGTGCAAAGGTACTGTTTTCTATCAGTTGGCAAGGTGCGCACACAATCCCAGTGTTGTACAGCTTGCTTCTTCACCTTCCCGAAGCTGCCGCTCTCGCCGGCTGCCGGAGCCCAAGAAGCGGCTTCTTCGCGCAAAGACGATTGTGCCGCTCACAGTGCTCTCCTTAGCGCGGCTTCTGCCGAAAGACGCCCGGCAGCGGCTCTTACCTCCGGAGAGCATCCTACCTTCCTCTTTAGCTCCTCTTCTCATCTACACCTCGGCAACAAGCTTTTCCACTATGTCTGGCTAGGAAAAACTGTGCCAGCACAGAAAACATCTCCCATCGTGTTCTAGAAGTTGCACGGATGTCTGCCAAGTGTTTGGCAGGAAGAAAAGAAAAGTTGTCCAAAACAGCTTCCAATCGAATGTTCCTGTGATTGGAAAAGTCAGGAGAGTGCAAAGGTACTGTTTTCTATCAGTTGGCAAGGTGCGCACACAATCCCAGTGTTGTACAGCTTGCTTCTTCACCTTCCCGAAGCTGCCGCTCTCGCCGGCTGCCGGAGCCCAAGAAGCGGCTTCTTCGCGCAAAGACGATTGTGCCGCTCACAGTGCTCTCCTTAGCGCGGCTTCTGCCGAAAGACGCCCGGCAGCGGCTCTTACGTCCGGAGAGCATCCTACCTTCCTCTTTAGCTCCTCTTCTCATCTACACCTCGGCAACAAGCTTTTCCACTATGTCTGGCTAGGAAAAACTGTGCCAGCACAGAAAACATCTCCCCTCGTGTTCTAGAAGTTGCACGGATGTCTGCCAAGTGTTTGGCAGGAAGAAAAGAAAAGTTGTCCAAAACAGCTTCCAATCGAATGTTCCTGTGATTGGAAAAGTCAGGAGAGTGCAAAGGTACTGTTTTCTATCAGTTGGCAAGGTGCGCACACAATCCCAGTGTTGTACAGCTTGCTTCTTCACCTTCCCGAAGCTGCCGCTCTCGCCGGCTGCCGGAGCCCAAGAAGCGGCTTCTTCGCGCAAAGACGATTGTGCCGCTCACAGTGCTCTCCTTAGCGCGGCTTCTGCCGAAAGACGCCCGGCAGCGGCTCTTACCTCCGGAGAGCATCCTACCTTCCTCTTTAGCTCCTCTTCTCATCTACACCTCGGCAACAAGCTTTTCCACTATGTCTGGCTAGGAAAAACTGTGCCAGCACAGAAAACATCTCCCATCGTGTTCTAGAAGTTGCACGGATGTCTGCCAAGTGTTTGGCAGGAAGAAAAGAAAAGTTGTCCAAAACAGCTTCCAATCGAATGTTCCTGTGATTGGAAAAGTCAGGAGAGTGCAAAGGTACTGTTTTCTATCAGTTGGCAAGGTGCGCACACAATCCCAGTGTTGTACAGCTTGCTTCTTCACCTTCCCGAAGCTGCCGCTCTCGCCGGCTGCCGGAGCCCAAGAAGCGGCTTCTTCGCGCAAAGACGATTGTGCCGCTCACAGTGCTCTCCTTAGCGCGGCTTCTGCCGAAAGACGCCCGGCAGCGGCTCTTACGTCCGGAGAGCATCCTACCTTCCTCTTTAGCTCCTCTTCTCATCTACACCTCGGCAACAAGCTTTTCCACTATGTCTGGCTAGGAAAAACTGTGCCAGCACAGAAAACATCTCCCCTCGTGTTCTAGAAGTTGCACGGATGTCTGCCAAGTGTTTGGCAGGAAGAAAAGAAAAGTTGTCCAAAACAGCTTCCAATCGAATGTTCCTGTGATTGGAAAAGTCAGGAGAGTGCAAAGGTACTGTTTTCTATCAGTTGGCAAGGTGCGCACACAATCCCAGTGTTGTACAGCTTGCTTCTTCACCTTCCCGAAGCTGCCGCTCTCGCCGGCTGCCGGAGCCCAAGAAGCGGCTTCTTCGCGCAAAGACGATTGTGCCGCTCACAGTGCTCTCCTTAGCGCGGCTTCTGCCGAAAGACGCCCGGCAGCGGCTCTTACCTCCGGAGAGCATCCTACCTTCCTCTTTAGCTCCTCTTCTCATCTACACCTCGGCAACAAGCTTTTCCACTATGTCTGGCTAGGAAAAACTGTGCCAGCACAGAAAACATCTCCCATCGTGTTCTAGAAGTTGCACGGATGTCTGCCAAGTGTTTGGCAGGAAGAAAAGAAAAGTTGTCCAAAACAGCTTCCAATCGAATGTTCCTGTGATTGGAAAAGTCAGGAGAGTGCAAAGGTACTGTTTTCTATCAGTTGGCAAGGTGCGCACACAATCCCAGTGTTGTACAGCTTGCTTCTTCACCTTCCCGAAGCTGCCGCTCTCGCCGGCTGCCGGAGCCCAAGAAGCGGCTTCTTCGCGCAAAGACGATTGTGCCGCTCACAGTGCTCTCCTTAGCGCGGCTTCTGCCGAAAGACGCCCGGCAGCGGCTCTTACCTCCGGAGAGCATCCTACCTTCCTCTTTAGCTCCTCTTCTCATCTACACCTCGGCAACAAGCTTTTCCACTATGTCTGGCTAGGAAAAACTGTGCCAGCACAGAAAACATCTCCCATCGTGTTCTAGAAGTTGCACGGATGTCTGCCAAGTGTTTGGCAGGAAGAAAAGAAAAGTTGTCCAAAACAGCTTCCAATCGAATGTTCCTGTGATTGGAAAAGTCAGGAGAGTGCAAAGGTACTGTTTTCTATCAGTTGGCAAGGTGCGCACACAATCCCAGTGTTGTACAGCTTGCTTCTTCACCTTCCCGAAGCTGCCGCTCTCGCCGGCTGCCGGAGCCCAAGAAGCGGCTTCTTCGCGCAAAGACGATTGTGCCGCTCACAGTGCTCTCCTTAGCGCGGCTTCTGCCGAAAGACGCCCGGCAGCGGCTCTTACCTCCGGAGAGCATCCTACCTTCCTCTTTAGCTCCTCTTCTCATCTACACCTCGGCAACAAGCTTTTCCACTATGTCTGGCTAGGAAAAACTGTGCCAGCACAGAAAACATCCCCCATCGTGTTCTAGAAGTTGCACGGATGTCTGCCAAGTGTTTGGCAGGAAGAAAAGAAAAGTTGTCCAAAACAGCTTCCAATCGAATGTTCCTGTGATTGGAAAAGTCAGGAGAGTGCAAAGGTACTGTTTTCTATCAGTTGGCAAGGTGCGCACACAATCCCAGTGTTGTACAGCTTGCTTCTTCACCTTCCCGAAGCTGCCGCTCTCGCCGGCTGCCGGAGCCCAAGAAGCGGCTTCTTCGCGCAAAGACGATTGTGCCGCTCACAGTGCTCTCCTTAGCGCGGCTTCTGCCGAAAGACGCCCGGCAGCGGCTCTTACCTCCGGAGAGCATCCTACCTTCCTCTTTAGCTCCTCTTCTCATCTACACCTCGGCAACAAGCTTTTCCACTATGTCTGGCTAGGAAAAACTGTGCCAGCACAGAAAACATCTCCCATCGTGTTCTAGAAGTTGCACGGATGTCTGCCAAGTGTTTGGCAGGAAGAAAAGAAAAGTTGTCCAAAACAGCTTCCAATCGAATGTTCCTGTGATTGGAAAAGTCAGGAGAGTGCAAAGGTACTGTTTTCTATCAGTTGGCAAGGTGCGCACACAATCCCAGTGTTGTACAGCTTGCTTCTTCACCTTCCCGAAGCTGCCGCTCTCGCCGGCTGCCGGAGCCCAAGAAGCGGCTTCTTCGCGCAAAGACGATTGTGCCGCTCACAGTGCTCTCCTTAGCGCGGCTTCTGCCGAAAGACGCCCGGCAGCGGCTCTTACCTCCGGAGAGCATCCTACCTTCCTCTTTAGCTCCTCTTCTCATCTACACCTCGGCAACAAGCTTTTCCACTATGTCTGGCTAGGAAAAACTGTGCCAGCACAGAAAACATCCCCCATCGTGTTCTAGAAGTTGCACGGATGTCTGCCAAGTGTTTGGCAGGAAGAAAAGAAAAGTTGTCCAAAACAGCTTCCAATCGAATGTTCCTGTGATTGGAAAAGTCAGGAGAGTGCAAAGGTACTGTTTTCTATCAGTTGGCAAGGTGCGCACACAATCCCAGTGTTGTACAGCTTGCTTCTTCACCTTCCCGAAGCTGCCGCTCTCGCCGGCTGCCGGAGCCCAAGAAGCGGCTTCTTCGCGCAAAGACGATTGTGCCGCTCACAGTGCTCTCCTTAGCGCGGCTTCTGCCGAAAGACGCCCGGCAGCGGCTCTTACCTCCGGAGAGCATCCTACCTTCCTCTTTAGCTCCTCTTCTCATCTACACCTCGGCAACAAGCTTTTCCACTATGTCTGGCTAGGAAAAACTGTGCCAGCACAGAAAACATCTCCCATCGTGTTCTAGAAGTTGCACGGATGTCTGCCAAGTGTTTGGCAGGAAGAAAAGAAAAGTTGTCCAAAACAGCTTCCAATCGAATGTTCCTGTGATTGGAAAAGTCAGGAGAGTGCAAAGGTACTGTTTTCTATCAGTTGGCAAGGTGCGCACACAATCCCAGTGTTGTACAGCTTGCTTCTTCACCTTCCCGAAGCTGCCGCTCTCGCCGGCTGCCGGAGCCCAAGAAGCGGCTTCTTCGCGCAAAGACGATTGTGCCGCTCACAGTGCTCTCCTTAGCGCGGCTTCTGCCGAAAGACGCCCGGCAGCGGCTCTTACCTCCGGAGAGCATCCTACCTTCCTCTTTAGCTCCTCTTCTCATCTACACCTCGGCAACAAGCTTTTCCACTATGTCTGGCTAGGAAAAACTGTGCCAGCACAGAAAACATCTCCCATCGTGTTCTAGAAGTTGCACGGATGTCTGCCAAGTGTTTGGCAGGAAGAAAAGAAAAGTTGTCCAAAACAGCTTCCAATCGAATGTTCCTGTGATTGGAAAAGTCAGGAGAGTGCAAAGGTACTGTTTTCTATCAGTTGGCAAGGTGCGCACACAATCCCAGTGTTGTACAGCTTGCTTCTTCACCTTCCCGAAGCTGCCGCTCTCGCCGGCTGCCGGAGCCCAAGAAGCGGCTTCTTCGCGCAAAGACGATTGTGCCGCTCACAGTGCTCTCCTTAGCGCGGCTTCTGCCGAAAGACGCCCGGCAGCGGCTCTTACCTCCGGAGAGCATCCTACCTTCCTCTTTAGCTCCTCTTCTCATCTACACCTCGGCAACAAGCTTTTCCACTATGTCTGGCTAGGAAAAACTGTGCCAGCACAGAAAACATCTCCCCTCGTGTTCTAGAAGTTGCACGGATGTCTGCCAAGTGTTTGGCAGGAAGAAAAGAAAAGTTGTCCAAAACAGCTTCCAATCGAATGTTCCTGTGATTGGAAAAGTCAGGAGAGTGCAAAGGTACTGTTTTCTATCAGTTGGCAAGGTGCGCACACAATCCCAGTGTTGTACAGCTTGCTTCTTCACCTTCCCGAAGCTGCCGCTCTCGCCGGCTGCCGGAGCCCAAGAAGCGGCTTCTTCGCGCAAAGACGATTGTGCCGCTCACAGTGCTCTCCTTAGCGCGGCTTCTGCCGAAAGACGCCCGGCAGCGGCTCTTACCTCCGGAGAGCATCCTACCTTCCTCTTTAGCTCCTCTTCTCATCTACACCTCGGCAACAAGCTTTTCCACTATGTCTGGCTAGGAAAAACTGTGCCAGCACAGAAAACATCTCCCATCGTGTTCTAGAAGTTGCACGGATGTCTGCCAAGTGTTTGGCAGGAAGAAAAGAAAAGTTGTCCAAAACAGCTTCCAATCGAATGTTCCTGTGATTGGAAAAGTCAGGAGAGTGCAAAGGTACTGTTTTCGATCAGTTGGCAAGGTGCGCACACAATCCCAGTGTTGTACAGCTTGCTTCTTCACCTTCCCGAAGCTGCCGCTCTCGCCGGCTGCCGGAGCCCAAGAAGCGGCTTCTTCGCGCAAAGACGATTGTGCCGCTCACAGTGCTCTCCTTAGCGCGGCTTCTGCCGAAAGACGCCCGGCAGCGGCTCTTACCTCCGGAGAGCATCCTACCTTCCTCTTTAGCTCCTCTTCTCATCTACACCTCGGCAACAAGCTTTTCCACTATGTCTGGCTAGGAAAAACTGTGCCAGCACAGAAAACATCTCCCATCGTGTTCTAGAAGTTGCACGGATGTCTGCCAAGTGTTTGGCAGGAAGAAAAGAAAAGTTGTCCAAAACAGCTTCCAATCGAATGTTCCTGTGATTGGAAAAGTCAGGAGAGTGCAAAGGTACTGTTTTCGATCAGTTGGCAAGGTGCGCACACAATCCCAGTGTTGTACAGCTTGCTTCTTCACCTTCCCGAAGCTGCCGCTCTCGCCGGCTGCCGGAGCCCAAGAAGCGGCTTCTTCGCGCAAAGACGATTGTGCCGCTCACAGTGCTCTCCTTAGCGCGGCTTCTGCCGAAAGACGCCCGGCAGCGGCTCTTACCTCCGGAGAGCATCCTACCTTCCTCTTTAGCTCCTCTTCTCATCTACACCTCGGCAACAAGCTTTTCCACTATGTCTGGCTAGGAAAAACTGTGCCAGCACAGAAAACATCTCCCATCGTGTTCTAGAAGTTGCACGGATGTCTGCCAAGTGTTTGGCAGGAAGAAAAGAAAAGTTGTCCAAAACAGCTTCCAATCGAATGTTCCTGTGATTGGAAAAGTCAGGAGAGTGCAAAGGTACTGTTTTCTATCAGTTGGCAAGGTGCGCACACAATCCCAGTGTTGTACAGCTTGCTTCTTCACCTTCCCGAAGCTGCCGCTCTCGCCGGCTGCCGGAGCCCAAGAAGCGGCTTCTTCGCGCAAAGACGATTGTGCCGCTCACAGTGCTCTCCTTAGCGCGGCTTCTGCCGAAAGACGCCCGGCAGCGGCTCTTACCTCCGGAGAGCATCCTACCTTCCTCTTTAGCTCCTCTTCTCATCTACACCTCGGCAACAAGCTTTTCCACTATGTCTGGCTAGGAAAAACTGTGCCAGCACAGAAAACATCTCCCATCGTGTTCTAGAAGTTGCACGGATGTCTGCCAAGTGTTTGGCAGGAAGAAAAGAAAAGTTGTCCAAAACAGCTTCCAATCGAATGTTCCTGTGATTGGAAAAGTCAGGAGAGTGCAAAGGTACTGTTTTCTATCAGTTGGCAAGGTGCGCACACAATCCCAGTGTTGTACAGCTTGCTTCTTCACCTTCCCGAAGCTGCCGCTCTCGCCGGCTGCCGGAGCCCAAGAAGCGGCTTCTTCGCGCAAAGACGATTGTGCCGCTCACAGTGCTCTCCTTAGCGCGGCTTCTGCCGAAAGACGCCCGGCAGCGGCTCTTACGTCCGGAGAGCATCCTACCTTCCTCTTTAGCTCCTCTTCTCATCTACACCTCGGCAACAAGCTTTTCCACTATGTCTGGCTAGGAAAAACTGTGCCAGCACAGAAAACATCTCCCCTCGTGTTCTAGAAGTTGCACGGATGTCTGCCAAGTGTTTGGCAGGAAGAAAAGAAAAGTTGTCCAAAACAGCTTCCAATCGAATGTTCCTGTGATTGGAAAAGTCAGGAGAGTGCAAAGGTACTGTTTTCTATCAGTTGGCAAGGTGCGCACACAATCCCAGTGTTGTACAGCTTGCTTCTTCACCTTCCCGAAGCTGCCGCTCTCGCCGGCTGCCGGAGCCCAAGAAGCGGCTTCTTCGCGCAAAGACGATTGTGCCGCTCACAGTGCTCTCCTTAGCGCGGCTTCTGCCGAAAGACGCCCGGCAGCGGCTCTTACCTCCGGAGAGCATCCTACCTTCCTCTTTAGCTCCTCTTCTCATCTACACCTCGGCAACAAGCTTTTCCACTATGTCTGGCTAGGAAAAACTGTGCCAGCACAGAAAACATCTCCCATCGTGTTCTAGAAGTTGCACGGATGTCTGCCAAGTGTTTGGCAGGAAGAAAAGAAAAGTTGTCCAAAACAGCTTCCAATCGAATGTTCCTGTGATTGGAAAAGTCAGGAGAGTGCAAAGGTACTGTTTTCTATCAGTTGGCAAGGTGCGCACACAATCCCAGTGTTGTACAGCTTGCTTCTTCACCTTCCCGAAGCTGCCGCTCTCGCCGGCTGCCGGAGCCCAAGAAGCGGCTTCTTCGCGCAAAGACGATTGTGCCGCTCACAGTGCTCTCCTTAGCGCGGCTTCTGCCGAAAGACGCCCGGCAGCGGCTCTTACGTCCGGAGAGCATCCTACCTTCCTCTTTAGCTCCTCTTCTCATCTACACCTCGGCAACAAGCTTTTCCACTATGTCTGGCTAGGAAAAACTGTGCCAGCACAGAAAACATCTCCCCTCGTGTTCTAGAAGTTGCACGGATGTCTGCCAAGTGTTTGGCAGGAAGAAAAGAAAAGTTGTCCAAAACAGCTTCCAATCGAATGTTCCTGTGATTGGAAAAGTCAGGAGAGTGCAAAGGTACTGTTTTCTATCAGTTGGCAAGGTGCGCACACAATCCCAGTGTTGTACAGCTTGCTTCTTCACCTTCCCGAAGCTGCCGCTCTCGCCGGCTGCCGGAGCCCAAGAAGCGGCTTCTTCGCGCAAAGACGATTGTGCCGCTCACAGTGCTCTCCTTAGCGCGGCTTCTGCCGAAAGACGCCCGGCAGCGGCTCTTACCTCCGGAGAGC
Source organism: Melospiza melodia melodia (assembly GCF_035770615.1). Classification (NCBI taxonomy): domain Eukaryota; kingdom Metazoa; phylum Chordata; class Aves; order Passeriformes; family Passerellidae; genus Melospiza; species Melospiza melodia. Next base: position 22,038 of record NW_026948745.1, on the reverse strand, counting down.
ATCCTACCTTCCTCTTTAGCTCCTCTTCTCATCTACACCTCGGCAACAAGCTTTTCCACTATGTCTGGCTAGGAAAAACTGTGCCAGCACAGAAAACATCTCCCATCGTGTTCTAGAAGTTGCACGGATGTCTGCCAAGTGTTTGGCAGGAAGAAAAGAAAAGTTGTCCAAAACAGCTTCCAATCGAATGTTCCTGTGATTGGAAAAGTCAGGAGAGTGCAAAGGTACTGTTTTCTATCAGTTGGCAAGGTGCGCACACAATCCCAGTGTTGTACAGCTTGCTTCTTCACCTTCCCGAAGCTGCCGCTCTCGCCGGCTGCCGGAGCCCAAGAAGCGGCTTCTTCGCGCAAAGACGATTGTGCCGCTCACAGTGCTCTCCTTAGCGCGGCTTCTGCCGAAAGACGCCCGGCAGCGGCTCTTACCTCCGGAGAGCATCCTACCTTCCTCTTTAGCTCCTCTTCTCATCTACACCTCGGCAACAAGCTTTTCCACTATGTCTGGCTAGGAAAAACTGTGCCAGCACAGAAAACATCCCCCATCGTGTTCTAGAAGTTGCACGGATGTCTGCCAAGTGTTTGGCAGGAAGAAAAGAAAAGTTGTCCAAAACAGCTTCCAATCGAATGTTCCTGTGATTGGAAAAGTCAGGAGAGTGCAAAGGTACTGTTTTCTATCAGTTGGCAAGGTGCGCACACAATCCCAGTGTTGTACAGCTTGCTTCTTCACCTTCCCGAAGCTGCCGCTCTCGCCGGCTGCCGGAGCCCAAGAAGCGGCTTCTTCGCGCAAAGACGATTGTGCCGCTCACAGTGCTCTCCTTAGCGCGGCTTCTGCCGAAAGACGCCCGGCAGCGGCTCTTACCTCCGGAGAGCATCCTACCTTCCTCTTTAGCTCCTCTTCTCATCTACACCTCGGCAACAAGCTTTTCCACTATGTCTGGCTAGGAAAAACTGTGCCAGCACAGAAAACATCTCCCATCGTGTTCTAGAAGTTGCACGGATGTCTGCCAAGTGTTTGGCAGGAAGAAAAGAAAAGTTGTCCAAAACAGCTTCCAATCGAATGTTCCTGTGATTGGAAAAGTCAGGAGAGTGCAAAGGTACTGTTTTCTATCAGTTGGCAAGGTGCGCACACAATCCCAGTGTTGTACAGCTTGCTTCTTCACCTTCCCGAAGCTGCCGCTCTCGCCGGCTGCCGGAGCCCAAGAAGCGGCTTCTTCGCGCAAAGACGATTGTGCCGCTCACAGTGCTCTCCTTAGCGCGGCTTCTGCCGAAAGACGCCCGGCAGCGGCTCTTACCTCCGGAGAGCATCCTACCTTCCTCTTTAGCTCCTCTTCTCATCTACACCTCGGCAACAAGCTTTTCCACTATGTCTGGCTAGGAAAAACTGTGCCAGCACAGAAAACATCCCCCATCGTGTTCTAGAAGTTGCACGGATGTCTGCCAAGTGTTTGGCAGGAAGAAAAGAAAAGTTGTCCAAAACAGCTTCCAATCGAATGTTCCTGTGATTGGAAAAGTCAGGAGAGTGCAAAGGTACTGTTTTCTATCAGTTGGCAAGGTGCGCACACAATCCCAGTGTTGTACAGCTTGCTTCTTCACCTTCCCGAAGCTGCCGCTCTCGCCGGCTGCCGGAGCCCAAGAAGCGGCTTCTTCGCGCAAAGACGATTGTGCCGCTCACAGTGCTCTCCTTAGCGCGGCTTCTGCCGAAAGACGCCCGGCAGCGGCTCTTACCTCCGGAGAGCATCCTACCTTCCTCTTTAGCTCCTCTTCTCATCTACACCTCGGCAACAAGCTTTTCCACTATGTCTGGCTAGGAAAAACTGTGCCAGCACAGAAAACATCTCCCATCGTGTTCTAGAAGTTGCACGGATGTCTGCCAAGTGTTTGGCAGGAAGAAAAGAAAAGTTGTCCAAAACAGCTTCCAATCGAATGTTCCTGTGATTGGAAAAGTCAGGAGAGTGCAAAGGTACTGTTTTCTATCAGTTGGCAAGGTGCGCACACAATCCCAGTGTTGTACAGCTTGCTTCTTCACCTTCCCGAAGCTGCCGCTCTCGCCGGCTGCCGGAGCCCAAGAAGCGGCTTCTTCGCGCAAAGACGATTGTGCCGCTCACAGTGCTCTCCTTAGCGCGGCTTCTGCCGAAAGACGCCCGGCAGCGGCTCTTACCTCCGGAGAGCATCCTACCTTCCTCTTTAGCTCCTCTTCTCATCTACACCTCGGCAACAAGCTTTTCCACTATGTCTGGCTAGGAAAAACTGTGCCAGCACAGAAAACATCTCCCATCGTGTTCTAGAAGTTGCACGGATGTCTGCCAAGTGTTTGGCAGGAAGAAAAGAAAAGTTGTCCAAAACAGCTTCCAATCGAATGTTCCTGTGATTGGAAAAGTCAGGAGAGTGCAAAGGTACTGTTTTCTATCAGTTGGCAAGGTGCGCACACAATCCCAGTGTTGTACAGCTTGCTTCTTCACCTTCCCGAAGCTGCCGCTCTCGCCGGCTGCCGGAGCCCAAGAAGCGGCTTCTTCGCGCAAAGACGATTGTGCCGCTCACAGTGCTCTCCTTAGCGCGGCTTCTGCCGAAAGACGCCCGGCAGCGGCTCTTACGTCCGGAGAGCATCCTACCTTCCTCTTTAGCTCCTCTTCTCATCTACACCTCGGCAACAAGCTTTTCCACTATGTCTGGCTAGGAAAAACTGTGCCAGCACAGAAAACATCTCCCCTCGTGTTCTAGAAGTTGCACGGATGTCTGCCAAGTGTTTGGCAGGAAGAAAAGAAAAGTTGTCCAAAACAGCTTCCAATCGAATGTTCCTGTGATTGGAAAAGTCAGGAGAGAGCAAAGGTACTGTTTTCTATCAGTTGGCAAGGTGCGCACACAATCCCAGTGTTGTACAGCTTGCTTCTTCACCTTCCCGAAGCTGCCGCTCTCGCCGGCTGCCGGAGCCCAAGAAGCGGCTTCTTCGCGCAAAGACGATTGTGCCGCTCACAGTGCTCTCCTTAGCGCGGCTTCTGCCGAAAGACGCCCGGCAGCGGCTCTTACCTCCGGAGAGCATCCTACCTTCCTCTTTAGCTCCTCTTCTCATCTACACCTCGGCAACAAGCTTTTCCACTATGTCTGGCTAGGAAAAACTGTGCCAGCACAGAAAACATCCCCCATCGTGTTCTAGAAGTTGCACGGATGTCTGCCAAGTGTTTGGCAGGAAGAAAAGAAAAGTTGTCCAAAACAGCTTCCAATCGAATGTTCCTGTGATTGGAAAAGTCAGGAGAGTGCAAAGGTACTGTTTTCTATCAGTTGGCAAGGTGCGCACACAATCCCAGTGTTGTACAGCTTGCTTCTTCACCTTCCCGAAGCTGCCGCTCTCGCCGGCTGCCGGAGCCCAAGAAGCGGCTTCTTCGCGCAAAGACGATTGTGCCGCTCACAGTGCTCTCCTTAGCGCGGCTTCTGCCGAAAGACGCCCGGCAGCGGCTCTTACCTCCGGAGAGCATCCTACCTTCCTCTTTAGCTCCTCTTCTCATCTACACCTCGGCAACAAGCTTTTCCACTATGTCTGGCTAGGAAAAACTGTGCCAGCACAGAAAACATCTCCCATCGTGTTCTAGAAGTTGCACGGATGTCTGCCAAGTGTTTGGCAGGAAGAAAAGAAAAGTTGTCCAAAACAGCTTCCAATCGAATGTTCCTGTGATTGGAAAAGTCAGGAGAGTGCAAAGGTACTGTTTTCTATCAGTTGGCAAGGTGCGCACACAATCCCAGTGTTGTACAGCTTGCTTCTTCACCTTCCCGAAGCTGCCGCTCTCGCCGGCTGCCGGAGCCCAAGAAGCGGCTTCTTCGCGCAAAGACGATTGTGCCGCTCACAGTGCTCTCCTTAGCGCGGCTTCTGCCGAAAGACGCCCGGCAGCGGCTCTTACCTCCGGAGAGCATCCTACCTTCCTCTTTAGCTCCTCTTCTCATCTACACCTCGGCAACAAGCTTTTCCACTATGTCTGGCTAGGAAAAACTGTGCCAGCACAGAAAACATCCCCCATCGTGTTCTAGAAGTTGCACGGATGTCTGCCAAGTGTTTGGCAGGAAGAAAGAAAAGTTGTCCAAAACAGCTTCCAATCGAATGTTCCTGTGATTGGAAAAGTCAGGAGAGTGCAAAGGTACTGTTTTCTATCAGTTGGCAAGGTGCGCACACAATCCCAGTGTTGTACAGCTTGCTTCTTCACCTTCCCGAAGCTGCCGCTCTCGCCGGCTGCCGGAGCCCAAGAAGCGGCTTCTTCGCGCAAAGACGATTGTGCCGCTCACAGTGCTCTCCTTAGCGCGGCTTCTGCCGAAAGACGCCCGGCAGCGGCTCTTACCTCCGGAGCATCCTACCTTCCTCTTTAGCTCCTCTTCTCATCTACACCTCGGCAACAAGCTTTTCCACTATGTCTGGCTAGGAAAAACTGTGCCAGCACAGAAAACATCTCCCATCGTGTTCTAGAAGTTGCACGGATGTCTGCCAAGTGTTTGGCAGGAAGAAAAGAAAAGTTGTCCAAAACAGCTTCCAATCGAATGTTCCTGTGATTGGAAAAGTCAGGAGAGTGCAAAGGTACTGTTTTCTATCAGTTGGCAAGGTGCGCACACAATCCAGTGTTGTACAGCTTGCTTCTTCACCTTCCCGAAGCTGCCGCTCTCGCCGGCTGCCGGAGCCCAAGAAGCGGCTTCTTCGCGCAAAGACGATTGTGCCGCTCACAGTGCTCTCCTTAGCGCGGCTTCTGCCGAAAGACGCCCGGCAGCGGCTCTTACCTCCGGAGAGCATCCTACCTTCCTCTTTAGCTCCTCTTCTCATCTACACCTCGGCAACAAGCTTTTCCACTATGTCTGGCTAGGAAAAACTGTGCCAGCACAGAAAACATCTCCCATCGTGTTCTAGAAGTTGCACGGATGTCTGCCAAGTGTTTGGCAGGAAGAAAAGAAAAGTTGTCCAAAACAGCTTCCAATCGAATGTTCCTGTGATTGGAAAAGTCAGGAGAGTGCAAAGGTACTGTTTTCTATCAGTTGGCAAGGTGCGCACACAATCCCAGTGTTGTACAGCTTGCTTCTTCACCTTCCCGAAGCTGCCGCTCTCGCCGGCTGCCGGAGCCCAAGAAGCGGCTTCTTCGCGCAAAGACGATTGTGCCGCTCACAGTGCTCTCCTTAGCGCGGCTTCTGCCGAAAGACGCCCGGCAGCGGCTCTTACGTCCGGAGAGCATCCTACCTTCCTCTTTAGCTCCTCTTCTCATCTACACCTCGGCAACAAGCTTTTCCACTATGTCTGGCTAGGAAAAACTGTGCCAGCACAGAAAACATCTCCCCTCGTGTTCTAGAAGTTGCACGGATGTCTGCCAAGTGTTTGGCAGGAAGAAAAGAAAAGTTGTCCAAAACAGCTTCCAATCGAATGTTCCTGTGATTGGAAAAGTCAGGAGAGTGCAAAGGTACTGTTTTCTATCAGTTGGCAAGGTGCGCACACAATCCAGTGTTGTACAGCTTGCTTCTTCACCTTCCCGAAGCTGCCGCTCTCGCCGGCTGCCGGAGCCCAAGAAGCGGCTTCTTCGCGCAAAGACGATTGTGCCGCTCACAGTGCTCTCCTTAGCGCGGCTTCTGCCGAAAGACGCCCGGCAGCGGCTCTTACCTCCGGAGAGCATCCTACCTTCCTCTTTAGCTCCTCTTCTCATCTACACCTCGGCAACAAGCTTTTCCACTATGTCTGGCTAGGAAAAACTGTGCCAGCACAGAAAACATCTCCCATCGTGTTCTAGAAGTTGCACGGATGTCTGCCAAGTGTTTGGCAGGAAGAAAAGAAAAGTTGTCCAAAACAGCTTCCAATCGAATGTTCCTGTGATTGGAAAAGTCAGGAGAGTGCAAAGGTACTGTTTTCTATCAGTTGGCAAGGTGCGCACACAATCCCAGTGTTGTACAGCTTGCTTCTTCACCTTCCCGAAGCTGCCGCTCTCGCCGGCTGCCGGAGCCCAAGAAGCGGCTTCTTCGCGCAAAGACGATTGTGCCGCTCACAGTGCTCTCCTTAGCGCGGCTTCTGCCGAAAGACGCCCGGCAGCGGCTCTTACCTCCGGAGAGCATCCTACCTTCCTCTTTAGCTCCTCTTCTCATCTACACCTCGGCAACAAGCTTTTCCACTATGTCTGGCTAGGAAAAACTGTGCCAGCACAGAAAACATCTCCCATCGTGTTCTAGAAGTTGCACGGATGTCTGCCAAGTGTTTGGCAGGAAGAAAAGAAAAGTTGTCCAAAACAGCTTCCAATCGAATGTTCCTGTGATTGGAAAAGTCAGGAGAGTGCAAAGGTACTGTTTTCTATCAGTTGGCAAGGTGCGCACACAATCCCAGTGTTGTACAGCTTGCTTCTTCACCTTCCCGAAGCTGCCGCTCTCGCCGGCTGCCGGAGCCCAAGAAGCGGCTTCTTCGCGCAAAGACGATTGTGCCGCTCACAGTGCTCTCCTTAGCGCGGCTTCTGCCGAAAGACGCCCGGCAGCGGCTCTTACCTCCGGAGAGCATCCTACCTTCCTCTTTAGCTCCTCTTCTCATCTACACCTCGGCAACAAGCTTTTCCACTATGTCTGGCTAGGAAAAACTGTGCCAGCACAGAAAACATCTCCCATCGTGTTCTAGAAGTTGCACGGATGTCTGCCAAGTGTTTGGCAGGAAGAAAAGAAAAGTTGTCCAAAACAGCTTCCAATCGAATGTTCCTGTGATTGGAAAAGTCAGGAGAGTGCAAAGGTACTGTTTTCTATCAGTTGGCAAGGTGCGCACACAATCCCAGTGTTGTACAGCTTGCTTCTTCACCTTCCCGAAGCTGCCGCTCTCGCCGGCTGCCGGAGCCCAAGAAGCGGCTTCTTCGCGCAAAGACGATTGTGCCGCTCACAGTGCTCTCCTTAGCGCGGCTTCTGCCGAAAGACGCCCGGCAGCGGCTCTTACCTCCGGAGAGCATCCTACCTTCCTCTTTAGCTCCTCTTCTCATCTACACCTCGGCAACAAGCTTTTCCACTATGTCTGGCTAGGAAAAACTGTGCCAGCACAGAAAACATCTCCCATCGTGTTCTAGAAGTTGCACGGATGTCTGCCAAGTGTTTGGCAGGAAGAAAAGAAAAGTTGTCCAAAACAGCTTCCAATCGAATGTTCCTGTGATTGGAAAAGTCAGGAGAGTGCAAAGGTACTGTTTTCTATCAGTTGGCAAGGTGCGCACACAATCCAGTGTTGTACAGCTTGCTTCTTCACCTTCCCGAAGCTGCCGCTCTCGCCGGCTGCCGGAGCCCAAGAAGCGGCTTCTTCGCGCAAAGACGATTGTGCCGCTCACAGTGCTCTCCTTAGCGCGGCTTCTGCGAAAGACGCCCGGCAGCGGCTCTTACCTCCGGAGAGCATCCTACCTTCCTCTTTAGCTCCTCTTCTCATCTACACCTCGGCAACAAGCTTTTCCACTATGTCTGGCTAGGAAAAACTGTGCCAGCACAGAAAACATCTCCCATCGTGTTCTAGAAGTTGCACGGATGTCTGCCAAGTGTTTGGCAGGAAAAAAGAAAAGTTGTCCAAAACAGCTTCCAATCGAATGTTCCTGTGATTGAAAAGTCAGGAGAGTGCAAAGGTACTGTTTTCTATCAGTTGGCAAGGTGCGCACACAATCCCAGTGTTGTACAGCTTGCTTCTTCACCTTCCCGAAGCTGCCGCTCTCGCCGGCTGCCGGAGCCCAAGAAGCGGCTTCTTCGCGCAAAGACGATTGTGCCGCTCACAGTGCTCTCCTTAGCGCGGCTTCTGCCGAAAGACGCCCGGCAGCGGCTCTTACCTCCGGAGAGCATCCTAACCTTCCTCTTTAGCTCCTCTTCTCATCTACACCTCGGCAACAAGCTTTTCCACTATGTCTGGCTAGGAAAAACTGTGCCAGCACAGAAAACATCTCCCATCGTGTTCTAGAAGTTGCACGGATGTCTGCCAAGTGTTTGGCAGAAGAAAAGAAAAGTTGTCCAAAACAGCTTCCAATCGAATGTTCCTGTGATTGGAAAAGTCAGGAGAGTGCAAAGGTACTGTTTTCTATCAGTTGGCAAGGTGCGCACACAATCCCAGTGTTGTACAGCTTGCTTCTTCACCTTCCCGAAGCTGCCGCTCTCGCCGGCTGCCGGAGCCCAAGAAGCGGCTTCTTCGCGCAAAGACGATTGTGCCGCTCACAGTGCTCTCCTTAGCGCGGCTTCTGCGAAAGACGCCCGGCAGCGGCTCTTACGTCCGGAGAGCATCCTACCTTCCTCTTTAGCTCCTCTTCTCATCTACACCTCGGCAACAAGCTTTTCCACTATGTCTGGCTAGAAAAAACTGTGCCAGCACAGAAAACATCTCCCATCGTGTTCTAGAAGTTGCACGGATGTCTGCCAAGTGTTTGGCAGGAAGAAAAGAAAAGTTGTCCAAAACAGCTTCCAATCGAATGTTCCTGTGATTGGAAAAGTCAGGAGAGTGCAAAGGTACTGTTTTCTATCAGTTGGCAAGGTGCGCACACAATCCAGTGTTGTACAGCTTGCTTCTTCACCTTCCCGAAGCTGCCGCTCTCAGCCGGCTGCCGGAGCCCAAGAAGCGGCTTCTTCGCGCAAAGACGATTGTGCCGCTCACAGTGCTCTCCTTAGCGCGGCTTCTGCCGAAAGACGCCCGGCAGCGGCTCTTACGTCCGGAGAGCATCCTACCTTCCTCTTTAGCTCCTCTTCTCATCTACACCTCGGCAACAAGCTTTTCCACTATGTCTGGCTAGGAAAAACTGTGCCAGCACAGAAAACATCTCCCATCGTGTTCTAGAAGTTGCACGGATGTCTGCCAAGTGTTTGGCAGGAAGAAAAGAAAAGTTGTCCAAAACAGCTTCCAATCGAATGTTCCTGTGATTGGAAAAGTCAGGAGAGTGCAAAGGTACTGTTTTCTATCAGTTGGCAAGGTGCGCACACAATCCCAGTGTTGTACAGCTTGCTTCTTCACCTTCCCGAAGCTGCCGCTCTCGCCGGCTGCCGGAGCCCAAGAAGCGGCTTCTTCGCGCAAAGACGATTGTGCCGCTCACAGTGCTCTCCTTAGCGCGGCTTCTGCCGAAAGACGCCCGGCAGCGGCTCTTACCTCCGGAGAGCATCCTACCTTCCTCTTTAGCTCCTCTTCTCATCTACACCTCGGCAACAAGCTTTTCCACTATGTCTGGCTAGGAAAAACTGTGCCAGCACAGAAAACATCTCCCATCGTGTTCTAGAAGTTGCACGGATGTCTGCCAAGTGTTTGGCAGGAAGAAAAGAAAAGTTGTCCAAAACAGCTTCCAATCGAATGTTCCTGTGATTGGAAAAGTCAGGAGAGTGCAAAGGTACTGTTTTCTATCAGTTGCAAGGTGCGCACACAATCCCAGTGTTGTACAGCTTGCTTCTTCACCTTCCCGAAGCTGCCGCTCTCGCCGGCTGCCGGAGCCCAAGAAGCGGCTTCTTCGCGCAAAGACGATTGTGCCGCTCACAGTGCTCTCCTTAGCGCGGCTTCTGCCGAAAGACGCCCGGCAGCGGCTCTTACCTCCGGAGAGCATCCTACCTTCCTCTTTAGCTCCTCTTCTCATCTACACCTCGGCAACAAGCTTTTCCACTATGTCTGGCTAGGAAAAACTGTGCCAGCACAGAAAACATCTCCCATCGTGTTCTAGAAGTTGCACGATGTCTGCCAAGTGTTTGGCAGGAAGAAAAGAAAAGTTGTCCAAAACAGCTTCCAATCGAATGTTCCTGTGATTGGAAAAGTCAGGAGAGTGCAAAGGTACTGTTTTCTATCAGTTGGCAAGGTGCGCACACAATCCCAGTGTTGTACAGCTTGCTTCTTCACCTTCCCGAAGCTGCCGCTCTCGCCGGCTGCCGGAGCCCAAGAAGCGGCTTCTTCGCGCAAAGACGATTGTGCCGCTCACAGTGCTCTCCTTAGCGCGGCTTCTGCCGAAAGACGCCCGGCAGCGGCTCTTACCTCCGGAGAGCATCCTACCTTCCTCTTTAGCTCCTCTTCTCATCTACACCTCGGCAACAAGCTTTTCCACTATGTCTGGCTAGGAAAAACTGTGCCAGCACAGAAAACATCTCCCATCGTGTTCTAGAAGTTGCACGGATGTCTGCCAAGTGTTTGGCAGGAAGAAAAGAAAAGTTGTCCAAAACAGCTTCCAATCGAATGTTCCTGTGATTGGAAAAGTCAGGAGAGTGCAAAGGTACTGTTTTCTATCAGTTGGCAAGGTGCGCACACAATCCCAGTGTTGTACAGCTTGCTTCTTCACCTTCCCGAAGCTGCCGCTCTCGCCGGCTGCCGGAGCCCAAGAAGCGGCTTCTTCGCGCAAAGACGATTGTGCCGCTCACAGTGCTCTCCTTAGCGCGGCTTCTGCCGAAAGACGCCCGGCAGCGGCTCTTACCTCCGGAGAGCATCCTACCTTCCTCTTTAGCTCCTCTTCTCATCTACACCTCGGCAACAAGCTTTTCCACTATGTCTGGCTAGGAAAAACTGTGCCAGCACAGAAAACATCTCCCATCGTGTTCTAGAAGTTGCACGGATGTCTGCCAAGTGTTTGGCAGGAAGAAAAGAAAAGTTGTCCAAAACAGCTTCCAATCGAATGTTCCTGTGATTGGAAAAGTCAGGAGAGTGCAAAGGTACTGTTTTCTATCAGTTGGCAAGGTGCGCACACAATCCCAGTGTTGTACAGCTTGCTTCTTCACCTTCCCGAAGCTGCCGCTCTCGCCGGCTGCCGGAGCCCAAGAAGCGGCTTCTTCGCGCAAAGACGATTGTGCCGCTCACAGTGCTCTCCTTAGCGCGGCTTCTGCCGAAAGACGCCCGGCAGCGGCTCTTACCTCCGGAGAGCATCCTACCTTCCTCTTTAGCTCCTCTTCTCATCTACACCTCGGCAACAAGCTTTTCCACTATGTCTGGCTAGGAAAAACTGTGCCAGCACAGAAAACATCTCCCATCGTGTTCTAGAAGTTGCACGGATGTCTGCCAAGTGTTTGGCAGGAAGAAAAGAAAAGTTGTCCAAAACAGCTTCCAATCGAATGTTCCTGTGATTGGAAAAGTCAGGAGAGTGCAAAGGTACTGTTTTCTATCAGTTGGCAAGGTGCGCACACAATCCCAGTGTTGTACAGCTTGCTTCTTCACCTTCCCGAAGCTGCCGCTCTCGCCGGCTGCCGGAGCCCAAGAAGCGGCTTCTTCGCGCAAAGACGATTGTGCCGCTCACAGTGCTCTCCTTAGCGCGGCTTCTGCCGAAAGACGCCCGGCAGCGGCTCTTACGTCCGGAGAGCATCCTACCTTCCTCTTTAGCTCCTCTTCTCATCTACACCTCGGCAACAAGCTTTTCACTATGTCTGGCTAGGAAAAACTGTGCAGCACAGAAAACATCTCCCATCGTGTTCTAGAAGTTGCACGGATGTCTGCCAAGTGTTTGGCAGGAAGAAAAGAAAAGTTGTCCAAAACAGCTTCCAATCGAATGTTCCTGTGATTGGAAAAGTCAGGAGAGTGCAAAGGTACTGTTTTCTATCAGTTGGCAAGGTGCGCACACAATCCCAGTGTTGTACAGCTTGCTTCTTCACCTTCCCGAAGCTGCCGCTCTCGCCGGCTGCCGGAGCCCAAGAAGCGGCTTCTTCGCGCAAAGACGATTGTGCCGCTCACAGTGCTCTCCTTAGCGCGGCTTCTGCCGAAAGACGCCCGGCAGCGGCTCTTACGTCCGAGAGCATCCTACCTTCCTCTTTAGCTCCTCTTCTCATCTACACCTCGGCAACAAGCTTTTCCACTATGTCTGGCTAGGAAAAACTGTGCCAGCACAGAAAACATCTCCCATCGTGTTCTAGAAGTTGCACGGATGTCTGCCAAGTGTTTGGCAGGAAGAAAAGAAAAGTTGTCCAAAACAGCTTCCAATCGAATGTTCCTGTGATTGGAAAAGTCAGGAGAGTGCAAAGGTACTGTTTTCTATCAGTTGGCAAGGTGCGCACACAATCCCAGTGTTGTACAGCTTGCTTCTTCACCTTCCCGAAGCTGCCGCTCTCGCCGGCTGCCGGAGCCCAAGAAGCGGCTTCTTCGCGCAAAGACGATTGTGCCGCTCACAGTGCTCTCCTTAGCGCGGCTTCTGCCGAAAGACGCCCGGCAGCGGCTCTTACCTCCGGAGAGCATCCTACCTTCCTCTTTAGCTCCTCTTCTCATCTACACCTCGGCAACAAGCTTTTCCACTATGTCTGGCTAGGAAAAACTGTGCCAGCACAGAAAACATCTCCCCTCGTGTTCTAGAAGTTGCACGGATGTCTGCCAAGTGTTTGGCAGGAAGAAAAGAAAAGTTGTCCAAAACAGCTTCCAATCGAATGTTCCTGTGATTGGAAAAGTCAGGAGAGTGCAAAGGTACTGTTTTCTATCAGTTGGCAAGGTGCGCACACAATCCCAGTGTTGTACAGCTTGCTTCTTCACCTTCCCGAAGCTGCCGCTCTCGCCGGCTGCCGGAGCCAAGAAGCGGCTTCTTCGCGCAAAGACGATTGTGCCGCTCACAGTGCTCTCCTTAGCGCGGCTTCTGCCGAAAGACGCCCGGCAGCGGCTCTTACCTCCGGAGAGCATCCTACCTTCCTCTTTAGCTCCTCTTCTCATCTACACCTCGGCAACAAGCTTTTCCACTATGTCTGGCTAGGAAAAACTGTGCCAGCACAGAAAACATCTCCCATCGTGTTCTAGAAGTTGCACGGATGTCTGCCAAGTGTTTGGCAGGAAGAAAAGAAAAGTTGTCCAAAACAGCTTCCAATCGAATGTTCCTGTGATTGGAAAAGTCAGGAGAGTGCAAAGGTACTGTTTTCTATCAGTTGCAAGGTGCGCACACAATCCCAGTGTTGTACAGCTTGCTTCTTCACCTTCCCGAAGCTGCCGCTCTCGCGGCTGCCGGAGCCCAAGAAGCGGCTTCTTCGCGCAAAGACGATTGTGCCGCTCACAGTGCTCTCCTTAGCGCGGCTTCTGCCGAAAGACGCCCGGCAGCGGCTCTTACCTCCGGAGAGCATCCTACCTTCCTCTTTAGCTCCTCTTCTCATCTACACCTCGGCAACAAGCTTTTCCACTATGTCTGGCTAGGAAAAACTGTGCCAGCACAGAAAACATCTCCCTCGTGTTCTAGAAGTTGCACGGATGTCTGCCAAGTGTTTGGCAGGAAGAAAAGAAAAGTTGTCCAAACAGCTTCCAATCGAATGTTCCTGTGATTGGAAAAGTCAGGAGAGTGCAAAGGTACTGTTTTCTATCAGTTGGCAAGGTGCGCACACAATCCCAGTGTTGTACAGCTTGCTTCTTCACCTTCCCGAAGCTGCCGCTCTCGCCGGCTGCCGGAGCCCAAGAAGCGGCTTCTTCGCGCAAAGACGATTGTGCCGCTCACAGTGCTCTCCTTAGCGCGGCTTCTGCCGAAAGACGCCCGGCAGCGGCTCTTACGTCCGGAGAGCATCCTACCTTCCTCTTTAGCTCCTCTTCTCATCTACACCTCGGCAACAAGCTTTTCCACTATGTCTGGCTAGGAAAAACTGTGCCAGCACAGAAAACATCTCCCATCGTGTTCTAGAAGTTGCACGGATGTCTGCCAAGTGTTTGGCAGGAAGAAAAGAAAAGTTGTCCAAAACAGCTTCAATCGAATGTTCCTGTGATTGGAAAAGTCAGGAGAGTGCAAAGGTACTGTTTTCTATCAGTTGGCAAGGTGCGCACACAATCCCAGTGTTGTACAGCTTGCTTCTTCACCTTCCCGAAGCTGCCGCTCTCGCCGGCTGCCGGAGCCCAAGAAGCGGCTTCTTCGCGCAAAGACGATTGTGCCGCTCACAGTGCTCTCCTTAGCGCGGCTTCTGCCGAAAGACGCCCGGCAGCGGCTCTTACCTCCGGAGAGCATCCTACCTTCCTCTTTAGCTCCTCTTCTCATCTACACCTCGGCAACAAGCTTTTCCACTATGTCTGGCTAGGAAAAACTGTGCCAGCACAGAAAACATCTCCCCTCGTGTTCTAGAAGTTGCACGGATGTCTGCCAAGTGTTTGGCAGGAAGAAAAGAAAAGTTGTCCAAAACAGCTTCAATCCAATGTTCGTGTGATTGGAAAAGTCAGGAGAGTGCAAAGGTACTGTTTTCTATCAGTTGGCAAGGTGCGCACACAATCCCAGTGTTGTACAGCTTGCTTCTTCACCTTCCCGAAGCTGCCGCTCTCGCCGGCTGCCGGAGCCCAAGAGCGGCTTCTTCGCGCAAAGACGATTGTGCCGCTCACAGTGCTCTCCTTAGCGCGGCTTCTGCCGAAAGACGCCCGGCAGCGGCTCTTACCTCCGGAGAGCATCCTACCTTCCTCTTTAGCTCCTCTTCTCATCTACACCTCGGCAACAAGCTTTTCCACTATGTCTGGCTAGGAAAAACTGTGCCAGCACAGAAAACATCTCCCATCGTGTTCTAGAAGTTGCACGGATGTCTGCCAAGTGTTTGGCAGGAAGAAAGAAAAGTGTCCAAAACAGCTTCCAATCGAATGTTCCTGTGATTGGAAAAGTCAGGAGAGTGCAAAGGTACTGTTTTCTATCAGTTGGCAAGGTGCGCACACAATCCCAGTGTTGTACAGCTTGCTTCTTCACCTTCCCGAAGCTGCCGCTCTCGCCGGCTGCCGGAGCCCAAGAAGCGGCTTCTTCGCGCAAAGACGATTGTGCCGCTCACAGTGCTCTCCTTAGCGCGGCTTCTGCCGAAAGACGCCCGGCAGCGGCTCTTACCTCCGGAGAGCATCCTACCTTCCTCTTTAGCTCCTCTTCTCATCTACACCTCGGCAACAAGCTTTTCCACTATGTCTGGCTAGGAAAAACTGTGCCAGCACAGAAAACATCTCCCATCGTGTTCTAGAAGTTGCACGGATGTCTGCCAAGTGTTTGGCAGGAAGAAAGAAAAGTTGTCCAAAACAGCTTCCAATCGAATGTTCCTGTGATTGGAAAAGTCAGGAGAGTGCAAAGTACTGTTTTCTATCAGTTGGCAAGGTGCGCACACAATCCCAGTGTTGTACAGCTTGCTTCTTCACCTTCCCGAAGCTGCCGCTCTCGCCGGCTGCCGGAGCCCAAGAAGCGGCTTCTTCGCGCAAAGACGATTGTGCCGCTCACAGTGCTCTCCTTAGCGCGGCTTCTGCCGAAAGACGCCCGGCAGCGGCTCTTACGTCCGGAGAGCATCCTACCTTCCTCTTTAGCTCCTCTTCTCATCTACACCTCGGCAACAAGCTTTTCCACTATGTCTGGCTAGGAAAAACTGTGCCAGCACAGAAAACATCTCCCATCGTGTTCTAGAAGTTGCACGGATGTCTGCCAAGTGTTTGGCAGGAAGAAAGAAGTTGTCCAAAACAGCTTCCAATCGAATGTTCCTGTGATTGGAAAAGTCAGAGAGTGCAAAGGTACTGTTTTCTATCAGTTGGCAAGGTGCGCACACAATCCCAGTGTTGTACAGCTTGCTTCTTCACCTTCCGAAGCTGCCGCTCTCGCCGGCTGCCGGAGCCCAAGAAGCGGCTTCTTCGCGCAAAGACGATTGTGCCGCTCACAGTGCTCTCCTTAGACGCGGCTTCTGCCGAAAGACGCCCGGCAGCGGCTCTTACCTCCGGAGAGCATCCTACCTTCCTCTTTAGCTCCTCTTCTCATCTACACCTCGGCAACAAGCTTTTCCACTATGTCTGGCTAGGAAAAAAACTGTGCCAGCACAGAAAACATCTCCCCTCGTGTTCTAGAAGTTGCACGGATGTCTGCCAAGTGTTTGGCAGGAAGAAAAAAGTTGTCCAAAACAGCTTCCAATCGAATGTTCCTGTGATTGGAAAAGTCAGGAGAGTGCAAAAGGTACTGTTTTCTATCAGTTGGCAAGGTGCGCACACAATCCCAGTGTTGTACAGCTTGCTTCTTCACCTTCCCGAAGCTGCCGCTCTCGCCGGCTGCCGGAGCCCAAGAAGCGGCTTCTTCGCGCAAAGACGATTGTGCCGCTCACAGTGCTCTCCTTAGCGCGCTTCTGCCGAAAGACGCCCGGCAGCGGCTCTTACCTCCGGAGAGCATCCTACCTTCCTCTTTAGCTCCTCTTCTCATCTACACCTCGGCAACAAGCTTTTCCACTATGTCTGGCTAGGAAAAACTGTGCCAGCACAGAAAACATCTCCCATCGTGTTCTAGAAGTTGCACGGATGTCTGCCAAGTGTTTGGCAGGAAGAAAAGAAAGTTGTCCAAAACAGCTTCCAATCGAATGTTCGTGTGATTGGAAAAGTCAGGAGAGTGCAAAGGTACTGTTTTCTACAGTTGGCAAGGTGCGCACACAATCCCAGTGTTGTACAGCTTGCTTCTTCACCTTCCCGAAGCTGCCGCTCTCGCCGGCTGCCGGAGCCCAAGAAGCGGCTTCTTCGCGCAAAGACGATTGTGCCGCTCACAGTGCTCTCCTTAGCGCGGCTTCTGCCGAAAGACGCCCGGCAGCGGCTCTTACCTCCGGAGAGCATCCTACCTTCCTCTTTAGCTCCTCTTCTCATCTACACCTCGGCAACAAGCTTTTCCACTATGTCTGGCTAGGAAAAACTGTGCCAGCACAGAAAACATCTCCCCTCGTGTTCTAGAAGTTGCACGGATGTCTGCCAAGTGTTTGGCAGGAAGAAAAGAAAAGTTGTCCAAAACAGCTTCCAATCGAATGTTCGTGTGATTGGAAAAGTCAGGAGAGTGCAAAGGTACTGTTTTCTATCAGTTGGCAAGGTGCGCACACAATCCCAGTGTTGTACAGCTTGCTTCTTCACCTTCCCGAAGCTGCCGCTCTCGCCGGCTGCCGGAGCCCAAGAAGCGGCTTCTTCGCGCAAAGACGATTGTGCCGCTCACAGTGCTCTCCTTAGCGCGGCTTCTGCCGAAAGACGCCCGGCAGCGGCTCTTACGTCCGGAGAGCATCCTACCTTCCTCTTTAGCTCCTCTTCTCATCTACACCTCGGCAACAAGCTTTTCCACTATGTCTGGCTAGGAAAAACTGTGCCAGCACAGAAAACATCTCCCATCGTGTTCTAGAAGTTGCACGGATGTCTGCCAAGTGTTTGGCAGGAAGAAAAGTTGTCCAAAACAGCTTCCAATCGAATGTTCCTGTGATTGGAAAAGTCAGGAGAGTGCAAAGGTACTGTTTTCTATCAGTTGGCAAGGTGCGCACACAATCCCAGTGTTGTACAGCTTGCTTCTTCACCTTCCCGAAGCTGCCGCTCTCGCCGGCTGCCGGAGCCCAAGAAGCGGCTTCTTCGCGCAAAGACGATTGTGCCGCTCACAGTGCTCTCCTTAGCGCGGCTTCTGCCGAAAGACGCCCGGCAGCGGCTCTTACCTCCGGAGAGCATCCTACCTTCCTCTTTAGCTCCTCTTCTCATCTACACCTCGGCAACAAGCTTTTCCACTATGTCTGGCTAGGAAAAACTGTGCCAGCACAGAAAACATCTCCCATCGTGTTCTAGAAGTTGCACGGATGTCTGCCAAGTGTTTGGCAGGAAGAAAGAAAGTTGTCCAAACAGCTTCCAATCGAATGTTCGTGTGATTGGAAAAGTCAGGAGAGTGCAAAGGTACTGTTTTCTATCAGTTGGCAAGGTGCGCACACAATCCCAGTGTTGTACAGCTTGCTTCTTCACCTTCCCGAAGCTGCCGCTCTCGCCGGCTGCCGGAGCCCAAGAAGCGGCTTCTTCGCGCAAAGACGATTGTGCCGCTCACAGTGCTCTCCTTAGCGCGGCTTCTGCCGAAAGACGCCCGGCAGCGGCTCTTACCTCCGGAGAGCATCCTACCTTCCTCTTTAGCTCCTCTTCTCATCTACACCTCGGCAACAAGCTTTTCCACTATGTCTGGCTAGGAAAAACTGTGCCAGCACAGAAAACATCTCCCCTCGTGTTCTAGAAGTTGCACGGATGTCTGCCAAGTGTTTGGCAGGAAGAAAAGAAAAGTTGTCCAAAACAGCTTCCAATCGAATGTTCCGTGTGATTGGAAAAGTCAGGAGAGTGCAAAGGTACTGTTTTCTATCAGTTGGCAAGGTGCGCACACAATCCCAGTGTTGTACAGCTTGCTTCTTCACCTTCCCGAAGCTGCCGCTCTCGCCGGCTGCCGGAGCCCAAGAAGCGGCTTCTTCGCGCAAAGACGATTGTGCCGCTCACAGTGCTCTCCTTAGCGCGGCTTCTGCCGAAAGACGCCCGGCAGCGGCTCTTACCTCCGGAGAGCATCCTACCTTCCTCTTTAGCTCCTCTTCTCATCTACACCTCGGCAACAAGCTTTTCCACTATGTCTGGCTAGGAAAACTGTGCCAGCACAGAAAACATCTCCATCGTGTTCTAGAAGTTGCACGGATGTCTGCCAAGTGTTTGGCAGAAGAAAAGAAAAGTTGTCCAAAACAGCTTCCAATCGAATGTTCCTGTGATTGGAAAGTCAGGAGAGTGCAAAGTACTGTTTTCTATCAGTTGGCAAGGTGCGCACACAATCCCAGTGTTGTACAGCTTGCTTCTTCACCTTCCCGAAGCTGCCGCTCTCGCCGGCTGCCGGAGCCCAAGAAGCGGCTTCTTCGCGCAAAGACGATTGTGCCGCTCACAGTGCTCTCCTTAGCGCGGCTTCTGCCGAAAGACGCCCGGCAGCGGCTCTTACCTCCGGAGAGCATCCTACCTTCCTCTTTAGCTCCTCTTCTCATCTACACCTCGGCAACAAGCTTTTCCACTATGTCTGGCTAGGAAAAACTGTGCCAGCACAGAAAACATCTCCCCTCGTGTTCTAGAAGTTGCACGGATGTCTGCCAAGTGTTTGGCAGGAAGAAAAGTTGTCCAAAACAGCTTCCAATCCAATGTTCGTGTGATTGGAAAAGTCAGGAGAGTGCAAAGGTACTGTTTTCTATCAGTTGGCAAGGTGCGCACACAATCCCAGTGTTGTACAGCTTGCTTCTTCACCTTCCCGAAGCTGCCGCTCTCGCCGGCTGCCGGAGCCCAAGAAGCGGCTTCTTCGCGCAAAGACGATTGTGCCGCTCACAGTGCCTCTCCTTAGCGCGGCTTCTGCCGAAAGACGCCCGGCAGCGGCTCTTACCTCCGGAGAGCATCCTACCTTCCTCTTTAGCTCCTCTTCTCATCTACACCTCGGCAACAAGCTTTTCCACTATGTCTGGCTAGGAAAAACTGTGCCAGCACAGAAAACATCTCCCCTCGTGTTCTAGAAGTTGCACGGATGTCTGCCAAGTGTTTGGCAGGAAGAAAAGAAAAGTTGTCCAAAACAGCTTCCAATCGAATGTTCCTGTGATTGGAAAAGTCAGGAGAGTGCAAAGGTACTGTTTTCTATCAGTTGGCAAGGTGCGCACACAATCCCAGTGTTGTACAGCTTGCTTCTTCACCTTCCCGAAGCTGCGCTCTCGCCGGCTGGCCGGAGCCCAAGAAGCGGCTTCTTCGCGCAAAGACGATTGTGCCGCTCACAGTGCTCTCCTTAGCGCGGCTTCTGCCGAAAGACGCCCGGCAGCGGCTCTTACGTCCGGAGAGCATCCTACCTTCCTCTTTAGCTCCTCTTCTCATCTACACCTCGGCAACAAGCTTTTCACTATGTCTGGCTAGGAAAAACTGTGCCAGCACAGAAAACATCTCCCATCGTGTTCTAGAAGTTGCACGGATGTCTGCCAAGTGTTTGGCAGGAAGAAAGAAAAGTTGTCCAAAACAGCTTCCAATCGAATGTTCCTGTGATTGGAAAAGTCAGGAGAGTGCAAAGGTACTGTTTTCTATCAGTTGGCAAGGTGCGCACACAATCCCAGTGTTGTACAGCTTGCTTCTTCACCTTCCCGAAGCTGCCGCTCTCGCCGGCTGCCGGAGCCCAAGAAGCGGCTTCTTCGCGCAAAGACGATTGTGCCGCTCACAGTGCTCTCCTTAGCGCGGCTTCTGCCGAAAGGACGCCCGGCAGCGGCTCTTACCTCCGGAGAGCATCCTACCTTCCTCTTTAGCTCCTCTTCTCATCTACACCTCGGCAACAAGCTTTTCCACTATGTCTGGCTAGGAAAAACTGTGCCAGCACAGAAAACATCTCCCCTCGTGTTCTAGAAGTTGCACGGATGTCTGCCAAGTGTTTTGGCAGAAGAAAAGAAAGTTGTCCAAAACAGCTTCCAATCCAATGTTCGTGTGATTGGAAAAGTCAGGAGAGTGCAAAGGTACTGTTTTCTATCAGTTGGCAAGGTGCGCACACAATCCCAGTGTTGTACAGCTTGCTTCTTCACCTTCCCGAAGCTGCCGCTCTCGCCGGCTGCCGGAGCCCAAGAAGCGGCTTCTTCGCGCAAAGACGATTGTGCCGCTCACAGTGCTCTCCTTAGCGCGGCTTCTGCCGAAAGACGCCCGGCAGCGGCTCTTACCTCCGGAGAGCATCCTACCTTCCTCTTTAGCTCCTCTTCTCATCTACACCTCGGCAACAAGCTTTTCCACTATGTCTGGCTAGGAAAAAACTGTGCAGCACAGAAACATCTCCCCTCGTGTTCTAGAAGTTGCACGATGTCTGCCAGTGTTTGGCAGGAGAAAAGAAAAGTTGTCCAAAACAGCTTCCAATCGAATGTTCGTGTGATTGGAAAAGTCAGGAGAGTGCAAAGGTACTGTTTTCTATCAGTTGGCAAGGTGCGCACACAATCCCAGTGTTGTACAGCTTGCTTCTTCACCTTCCCGAAGCTGCCGCTCTCGCCGGCTGCCGGAGCCCAAGAAGCGGCTTCTTCGCGCAAAGACGATTGTGCCGCTCACAGTGCTCTCCTTAGCGCGGCTTCTGCCGAAAGACGCCCGGCAGCGGCTCTTACCTCCGGAGAGCATCCTACCTTTCCTCTTTAGCTCCTCTTCTCATCTACACCTCGGCAACAAGCTTTTCCACTATGTCTGGCTAGGAAAACTGTGCCAGCACAGAAAACATCTCCCATCGTGTTCTAGAAGTTGCACGGATGTCTGCCAAGTGTTTGGCAGGAAGAAAAGAAAAGTTGTCCAAAACAGCTTCCAATCGAATGTTTCCTGTGATTGGAAAAGTCAGGAGAGTGCAAAGGTACTGTTTTCTATCAGTTGGCAAGGTGCGCACACAATCCCAGTGTTGTACAGCTTGCTTCTTCACCTTCCCGAAGCTGCCGCTCTCGCCGGCTGCCGGAGCCCAAGAAGCGGCTTCTTCGCGCAAAGACGATTGTGCCGCTCACAGTGCTCTCCTTAGCGCGGCTTCTGCCGAAAGACGCCCGGCAGCGGCTCTTACGTCCGGAGAGCATCCTACCTTCCTCTTTAGCTCCTCTTCTCATCTACACCTCGGCAACAAGCTTTTCCACTATGTCTGGCTAGGAAAAACTGTGCCAGCACAGAAAACATCTCCCCTCGTGTTCTAGAAGTTGCACGGATGTCTGCCAAGTGTTTGGCAGGAAGAAGAAAGTTGTCCAAAACAGCTTCAATCGAATGTTCCTGTGATTGGAAAAGTCAGGAGAGTGCAAAGGTACTGTTTTCTATCAGTTGGCAAGGTGCGCACACAATCCCAGTGTTGTACAGCTTGCTCTTCACCTTCCCGAAGCTGCCGCTCTCGGCCGGATGCCGGAGCCCAAGAAGCGGCTTCTTCGCGCGAAAGACGATTGTGCCGCTCACAGTGCTCTCCTTAGCGCGGCTTCTGCCGAAAGACGCCCGGCAGCGGCTCTTACCTCCGGAGAGCATCCTACCTTCCTCTTTAGCTCCTCTTCTCATCTACACCTCGGCAACAAGCTTTCCACTATGTCTGCTAGGAAAAACTGTGCCAGCACAGAAAAACATCTCCCCTTCGTGTTCTAGAAGTTGCACGGATGTCTGCCAAGTGTTTGGCAGGGAAGAAAAGAAAAGTTGTCCAAAAACAGCTTCCAATCCAATGTTCGTGTGATTGAAAAGTCAGGAGAGTGCAAAGGTACTGTTTTCTATCAGTTGGCAAGGTGCGCACACAATCCCAGTGTTGTACAGCTTGCTTCTTCACCTTCCCGAAGCTGCCGCTCTCGCCGGCTGCCGGAGCCAAGAAGCGGCTTCTTCGCGCAAAGACGATTGGTGCCGCTCACAGTGCTCTCCTTAGCGCGGCTTCTGCCGAAAGACGCCCGGCAGCGGCTCTTACCTCCGGAGAGCATCCTACCTTCA
>NW_026948744.1:0-41620 GCF_035770615.1 Melospiza melodia melodia | reverse complement strand
TGTCGCGATTTACGGCCGTATTTACGGCAGTCGCGATTTACGGCCGTATTTACGGCAGTCGCGCTTTACGGCCGTATTTACGGCAGTCGCTATTTACGGCCGTATTTACGGCAGTCGCGCTTTACGGCCGTATTTACGGCAGTCGCGCTTTACGGCCGTATTTACGACAGTCGCGCTTTACGGCGTATTTACGGCAGTCGCGATTTACGGCCGTATTTACGGCAGTCGCGCTTTACGGCCGTATTTACGACAGTCGCGCTTTTCGGCCGTATATACGACAGTCGCTATTTACGGCCGTATATACGACAGTCGCTATTTACGGCCGTATTTACGACAGTCGCGCTTTACGGCCGTATTTACGACAGTCGCTATTTACGGCCGTATTTACGACAGTCGCGCTTTACGGCCGTATTTACGGCAGTCGCGCTTTACGGCCGTATTTACGGCAGTCGCGCATTACGGCCGTATTTACGGCAGTCGCGCTTTACGGCCGTATTTACGGCAGTCGCGCTTTACGGCCGTATTTACGACAGTCGCGCTTTACGGCCGTATTACGACAGTCGCGCTTTACGGCCGTATTTACGGACAGTCGCGCTTTACGGCCGTATTTACGGCAGTCGCGCTTTACGGCCGTATTTACGGCAGTCGCGATTTACGGCCGTATTTACGACAGTCGCGCTTTACGGCCGTATTTACGACAGTCGCGCTTTACGGCCGTATTTACGACAGTCGCGCTTTACGGCCGTATTTACGGCAGTCGCGCTTTACGGCCGTATTTACGGCAGTCGCGCTTTACGGCCGTATTTACGACAGTCGCGCTTTACGGCCGTATTTACGACAGTCGCGCTTTACGGCCGTATTTACGGCAGTCGCGCTTTACGGCCGTATTTACGACAGTCGCGCTTTACGGCCGTATTTACGGCAGTCGCGCTTTACGGCCGTATTTACGCAGTCGCGCTTTACGGCCGTATTTACGACAGTCGCGCTTTACGGCCGTATTTACGACAGTCGCGCTTTACGGCCGTATTTACGACAGTCGCGCTTTACGGCCGTATTTACGGCAGTCGCGCTTTACGGCCGTATTTACGACAGTCGCGCTTTACGGCCGTATTTACGGCAGTCGCGCTTTACGGCCGTATTTACGGCAGTCGCGCTTTACGGCCGTATTTACGGCAGTCGCGCTTTACGGCCGTATTTACGGCAGTCGCGCTTTACGGCCGTATTTACGGCAGTCGCGCTTTACGGCCGTATTTACGACAGTCGCTATTTACGGCCGTATTTACGGCAGTCGCGCTTTACGGCCGTATTTACGACAGTCGCGATTTACGGCCGTATTTACGACAGTCGCGCTTTACGGCCGTATTTACGACAGTCGCGCTTTACGGCCGTATTTACGACAGTCGCGCTTTACGGCCGTATTTACGGCAGTCGCGCTTTACGGCCGTATTTACGGCAGTCGCGCTTTACGGCCGTATTTACGACAGTCGCGCTTTACGGCCGTATTTACGGCAGTCGCGCTTTACGGCCGTATTTACGGCAGTCGCGCTTTACGGCCGTATTTACGGCAGTCGCGCTTTACGGCCGTATTTACGACAGTCGCGCTTTACGGCCGTATTTACGACAGTCGCGCTTTACGGCCGTATTTACGACAGTCGCGCTTTACGGCCGTATTTACGACAGTCGCTATTTACGGCCGTATTTACGACAGTCGCGCTTTACGGCCGTATTACGACAGTCGCGCTTTACGGCCGTATTTACGGCAGTCGCGCTTTACGGCCGTATTTACGACAGTCGCGCTTTACGGCCGTATTTACGGCAGTCGCGCTTTACGGCCGTATTTACGGCAGTCGCGCTTTACGGCCGTATTTACGACAGTCGCGATTTACGGCCGTATTTACGACAGTCGCGCTTTACGGCCGTATTTACGGCAGTCGCGCTTTACGGCCGTATTTACGACAGTCGCGCTTTACGGCCGTATTTACGACAGTCGCGCTTTACGGCCGTATTTACGACAGTCGCGCTTTACGGCCGTATTTACGACAGTCGCGCTTTACGGCCGTATTTACGGCAGTCGCGATTTACGGCCGTATTTACGGCAGTCGCGCTTTACGGCCGTATTTACGACAGTCGCGCTTTACGGCCGTATTTACGGCTGTCGCGCTTTACGGCCGTATTTACGCAGTCGCTATTTACGGCCGTATTTACGACAGTCGCGCTTTACGGCCGTATTTACGACAGTCGCGCTTTACGGCCGTATTTACGGCAGTCGCGCTTTACGGCCGTATTTACGGCAGTCGCGCTTTACGGCCGTATTTACGACAGTCGCGCTTTACGGCCGTATTTACGACAGTCGCGCTTTACGGCCGTATTTACGGCAGTCGCGATTTACGGCCGTATTTACGGCAGTCGCGCTTTACGGCCGTATTTACGACAGTCGCGCTTTACGGCCGTATTTACGGCAGTCGCGCTTTACGGCCGTATTTACGGCAGTCGCTATTTACGGCCGTATTTACGACAGTCGCGCTTTACGGCCTATTTACGGCAGTCGCGCTTTACGGCCGTATTTACGGCAGTCGCGCTTTACGGCCGTATTTACGACAGTCGCGCTTTACGGCCGTATTTACGGCAGTCGCGCTTTACGGCCGTATTTACGACAGTCGCGCTTTACGGCCGTATTTACGACAGTCGCGCTTTACGGCCGTATTTACGGCAGTCGCGCTTTACGGCCGTATTTACGGCAGTCGCGCTTTACGGCCGTATTTACGGCAGTCGCGCTTTACGGCCGTATTTACGGCAGTCGCGCTTTACGGCCGTATTTACGGCAGTCGCTATTTACGGCCGTATTTACGACAGTCGCGCTTTACGGCCGTATTTACGACAGTCGCTATTTACGGCCGTATTTACGACAGTCGCGCTTTACGGCCGTATTTACGGCAGTCGCGCTTTACGGCCGTATTTACGGCAGTCGCGCTTTACGGCCGTATTTACGGCAGTCGCGCTTTACGGCCGTATTTACGACAGTCGCGCTTTACGGCCGTATTTACGACAGTCGCGATTTACGGCCGTATTTACGCAGTCGCGCTTTACGGCCGTATTTACGACAGTCGCGCTTTACGGCCGTATTTACGGCAGTCGCGCTTTACGGCCGTATTTACGACAGTCGCGATTTACGGCCGTATTTACGGCAGTCGCGCTTTACGGCCGTATTTACGGCAGTCGCGATTTACGGCCGTATTTACGGCAGTCGCGCTTTACGGCCGTATTTACGACAGTCGCGCTTTACGGCCGTATTTACGGCAGTCGCGCTTTACGGCCGTATTTACGGCAGTCGCGATTTACGGCCGTATTTACGGCAGTCGCGCTTTACGGCCGTATTTACGACAGTCGCGCTTTACGGCCGTATTTACGACAGTCGCGCTTTACGGCCGTATTTACGGCAGTCGCGCTTTACGGCCGTATTTACGGCAGTCGCGCTTTACGGCCGTATTTACGACAGTCGCGCTTTACGGCCGTATTTACGACAGTCGCGCTTTACGGCCGTATTTACGGCAGTCGCGCTTTACGTCCGTATTTACGGCAGTCGCGCTTTACGGCCGTATTTACGGCAGTCGCGCTTTACGGCCGTATTTACGACAGTCGCGCTTTACGGCCGTATTTTCGACAGTCGCGATTTACGGCCGTATTTACGACAGTCGCGCTTTACGGCCGTATTACGGCAGTCGCGCTTTACGGCCGTATTTACGACAGTCGCGCTTTACGGCCGTATTTACGGCAGTCGCGCTTTACGGCCGTATTTACGACAGTCGCTATTTACGGCCGTATTTACGACAGTCGCGCTTTACGGCCGTATTTACGGCAGTCGCGCTTTACGGCCGTATTTACGACAGTCGCGCTTTACGGCCGTATTTACGGCAGTCGCGCTTTACGGCCGTATTTACGGCAGTCGCGCTTTACGGCCGTATTTACGGCAGTCGCGCTTTACGGCCGTATTTACGACAGTCGCGCTTTACGGCCGTATTTACGACAGTCGCGCTTTACGGCCGTATTTACGACAGTCGCTATTTACGGCCGTATTTACGACAGTCGCGCTTTACGGCCGTATTTACGACAGTCGCTATTTACGGCCGTATTTACGGCAGTCGCGCTTTACGGCCGTATTTACGGCAGTCGCGCTTTACGGCCGTATTTACGGCAGTCGCGCTTTACGGCCGTATTTACGGCAGTCGCGCTTTACGGCCGTATTTACGACAGTCGCGATTTACGGCCGTATTTACGACAGTCGCGCTTTACGGCCGTATTTACGACAGTCGCGCTTTTCGGCCGTATTTACGACAGTCGCGCTTTACGGCCGTATTTACGGCAGTCGCGCTTTACGGCCGTATTTACGACAGTCGCGATTTACGGCCGTATTTACGGCAGTCGCGCTTTACGGCCGTATTTACGACAGTCGCGCTTTACGGCCGTATTTACGGCAGTCGCGATTTACGGCCGTATTTACGGCAGTCGCGCTTTACGGCCGTATTTACGGCAGTCGCGCTTTACGGCCGTATTTACGGCAGTCGCGCTTTACGGCCGTATTTACGGCAGTCGCGCTTTACGGCCGTATTTACGGCAGTCGCGCTTTACGGCCGTATTTACGGCAGTCGCGCTTTACGGCCGTATTTACGACAGTCGCGCTTTACGGCCGTATTTACGGCAGTCGCGCTATACGGCCGTATTTACGACAGTCGCTATTTACGGCCGTATTTACGACAGTCGCGCTTTACGGCCGTATTTACGGCAGTCGCGCTTTACGGCCGTATTTACGGCAGTCGCGCTTTACGGCCGTATTTACGGCAGTCGCGCTTTACGGCCGTATTTACGGCAGTCGCGCTTTACGGCCGTATTTACGACAGTCGCGCTTTACGGCCGTATTTACGGCAGTCGCGCTTTACGGCCGTATTTACGGCAGTCGCGCTTTACGGCCGTATTTACGGCAGTCGCGCTTTACGGCCGTATTTACGACAGTCGCTATTAACGGCCGTATTTACGACAGTCGCGCTTTACGGCCGTATTTACGGCAGTCGCGCTTTACGGCCGTATTTACGGCAGTCGCGCTTTACGGCCGTATTTACGGCAGTCGCGATTTACGGCGTATTTACGGCAGTCGCGCTTTACGGCCGTATTTACGACAGTCGCGCTTTACGGCCGTATTTACGACAGTCGCGATTTACGGCCGTATTTACGGCAGTCGCGCTTTACGGCCGTATTTACGACAGTCGCGCTTTACGGCCGCATTTACGACAGTCGCGCTTTACGGCCGTATTTACGGCAGTCGCGATTTACGGCCGTATTTACGGCAGTCGCGCTTTACGGCCGTATTTACGACAGTCGCGCTTTACGGCCGTATTTACGGCAGTCGCGCTTTACGGCCGTATTTACGGCAGTCGCGCTTTACGGCCGTATTTACGGCAGTCGCGCTTTACGGCCGTATTTACGACAGTCGCGCTTTACGGCCGTATTTACGACAGTCGCGCTTTACGGCCGTATTTACGGCAGTCGCGCTTTACGGCCGTATTTACGGCAGTCGCGCTTTACGGCCGTATTTACGACAGTCGCGCTTTACGGCCGTATTTACGGCAGTCGCGCTTTACGGCCGTATTTACGGCAGTCGCGCTTTACGGCCGTATTTACGGCAGTCGCGCTTTACGGCCGTATTTACGACAGTCGCTATTTACGGCCGTATTTACGGCAGCCGCGCTTTACGGCCGTATTTACGGCAGTCGCGCTTTACGGCCGTATTTACGACAGTCGCGATTTACGGCCGTATTTACGACAGTCGCGATTTACGGCCGTATTTACGGCAGCCGCGCTTTACGGCCGTATTTACGGCAGTCGCGCTTTACGGCCGTATTTACGACAGTCGCGCTTTACGGCCGTATTTACGACAGTCGCGATTTACGGCCGTATTTACGGCAGTCGCGCTTTACGGCCGTATTTACGACAGTCGCGCTTTACGGCCGCATTTACGACAGTCGCGCTTTACGGCCGCATTTACGACAGTCGCGCTTTACGGCCGTATTTACGACAGTCGCGATTTACGGCCGTATTTACGACAGTCGCGCTTTACGGCCGTATTTACGACAGTCGCGCTTTACGGCCGTATTTACGACAGTCGCTATTTACGGCCGTATTTACGACAGTCGCGCTTTACGGCCGTATTTACGGCAGTCGCGCTTTACGGCCGTATTTACGGCAGTCGCGCTTTACGGCCGTATTTACGGCAGTCGCGATTTACGGCCGTATTTACGGCAGTCGCGCTTTACGGCCGTATTTACGACAGTCGCGATTTACGGCCGTATTTACGGCAGTCGCGCTTTACGGCCGCATTTACGACAGTCGCGCTTTACGGCCGCATTTACGACAGTCGCGCTTTACGGCCGTATTTACGACAGTCGCGATTTACGGCCGTATTCACGACAGTCGCGCTTTACGGCCGTATTTACGACAGTCGCTATTTACGGCCGTGTTTACGACAGTCGCGCTTTACGGCCGTATTTACGGCAGTCGCGATTTACGGCCGTATCTACGGCAGTCGCGCTTTACGGCCGTATTTACGACAGTCGCGCTTTACGGCCGTATTTACGGCAGTCGCGCTTTACGGCCGTATTTACGACAGTCGCGCTTTACGGCCGTATTTACGACAGTCGCTATTTACGGCCGTATTTACGACAGTCGCGCTTTACGGCCGTATTTACGACAGTCGCGCTTTACGGCCGTATTTACGGCAGTCGCGCTTTACGGCCGTATTTACGGCAGTCGCGCTTTACGGCCGTATTTACGGCAGTCGCGCTTTACGGCCGTATTTACGACAGTCGCGCTTTACGGCCGTATTTACGACAGTCGCTATTTACGGCCGTATTTACGACAGTCGCGCTTTACGGCCGTATTTACGACAGTCGCGCTTTACGGCCGTATTTACGGCAGTCGCGCTTTACGGCCGTATTTACGGCAGTCGCGCTTTACGGCCGTATTTACGGCAGTCGCGATTTACGGCCGTATTTACGACAGTCGCGCTTTACGGCCGTATTTACGGCAGTCGCGCTTTACGGCCGTATTTACGGCAGTCGCGCTTTACGGCCAGTATTTACGACAGTCGCGCTTTACGGCCGTATTTACGACAGTCGCGCTTTACGGCCGTATTTACGGCAGTCGCGCTTTACGGCCGTATTTACGGCAGTCGCGATTTACGGCCGTATTTACGACAGTCGCGCTTTACGGCCGTATTTACGACTGTCGCTATTTACGGCCGTATTTACGACAGTCGCGCTTTACGGCCGTATTTACGGCAGTCGCGCTTTACGGCCGTATTTACGGCAGTCGCTATTTACGGCCGTATTTACGACAGTCGCGCTTTACGGCCGTATTTACGGCAGTCGCGATTTACGGCCGTATTTACGACAGTCGCGCTTTACGGCCGTATTTACGACAGTCGCGCTTTACGGCCGTATTTACGGCAGTCGCGCTTTACGGCCGTATTTACGACAGTCGCGCTTTACGGCCGTATTTACGGCAGTCGCGCTTTACGGCCGTATTTACGGCAGTCGCGATTTACGGCCGTATTTACGACAGTCGCTATTTACGGCCGTATTTACGACAGTCGCGCTTTACGGCCGTATTTACGGCAGTCGCGCTTTACGGCCGTATTTACGACAGTCGCGATTTACGGCCGTATTTACGGCAGTCGCGCTTTACGGCCGTATTTACGGCAGTCGCGCTTTACGGCCGTATTTACGGCAGTCGCGATTTACGGCCGTATTTACGGCAGTCGCGCTTTACGGCCGTATTTACGACAGTCGCGCTTTACGGCCGTATTTACGACAGTCGCGATTTACGGCCGTATTTACGGCAGTCGCGCTTTACGGCCGTATTTACGACAGTCGCGCTTTACGGCCGTATTTACGACAGTCGCGCTTTACGGCCGTATTTACGGCAGTCGCGCTTTACGGCCGTATTTACGACAGTCGCGCTTTACGGCCGTATTTACGGCAGTCGCGCTTTACGGCCGTATTTACGGCAGTCGCGCTTTACGGCCGTATTTACGGCAGTCGCGCTTTACGGCCGTATTTACGACAGTCGCGCTTTACGGCCGTATTTACGGCAGTCGCGCTTTACGGCCGTATTTACGGCAGTCGCGCTTTACGGTAGTATTTACGACAGTCGCGCTTTACGGCCGTATTTACGACAGTCGCGCTTTACGGCCGCATTTACGACAGTCGCGCTTTACAGCCGCATTTACGACAGTCGCGCTTTACGGCCGTATTTACGACAGTCGCGATTTACGGCCGTATTTACGACAGTCGCGCTTTACGGCCGTATTTACGACAGTCGCGCTTTACGGCCGTATTTACGACAGTCGCTATTTACGGCCGTATTTACGACAGTCGCGCTTTACGGCCGTATTTACGGCAGTCGCGCTTTACGGCCGTATTTACGGCAGTCGCGCTTTACGGCCGTATTTACGGCAGTCGCGATTTACGGCCGTATTTACGGCAGTCGCGCTTTACGGCCGTATTTACGACAGTCGCGCTTTACGGCCGTATTTACGACAGTCGCGATTTACGGCCGTATTTACGGCAGTCGCGCTTTACGGCCGTATTTACGACAGTCGCGCTTTGCGGCCGCATTTACGACAGTCGCGATTTACGGCCGTATTTACGGCAGTCGCGCTTTACGGCCGTATTTACGGCAGTCGCGCTTTACGGCCGTATTTACGGCAGTCGCGCTTTACGGCCGTATTTACGGCAGTCGCGCTTTACGGCCGCATTTACGACAGTCGCGCTTTACGGCCGTATTTACGACAGTCGCGATTTACGGCCGTATTTACGGCAGTCGCGCTTTACGGCCGTATTTACGACAGTCGCGCTTTACGGCCGTATTTACGACAGTCGCGATTTACGGCCGTATTTACGACAGTCGCGCTTTACGGCCGTATTTACGACAGTCGCTATTTACGGCCGTATTTACGGCAGCCGCGCTTTACGGCCGTATTTACGACAGTCGCGCTTTACGGCCGTATTTACGACAGTCGCTATTTACGGCCGTATTTACGGCAGTCGCGCTTTACGGCCGTATTTACGACAGTCGCGATTTACGGCCGTATTTACGACAGTCGCGATTTACGGCCGTATTTACGGCAGCCGCGCTTTACGGCCGTATTTACGGCAGTCGCGCTTTACGGCCGTATTTACGACAGTCGCGCTTTACGGCCGTATTTACGACAGTCGCGATTTACGGCCGTATTTACGGCAGTCGCGCTTTACGGCCGTATTTACGACAGTCGCGCTTTACGGCCGCATTTACGACAGTCGCGCTTTACGGCCGCATTTACGACAGTCGCGCTTTACGGCCGTATTTACGACAGTCGCGATTTACGGCCGTATTTACGACAGTCGCGCTTTACGGCCGTATTTACGACAGTCGCGCTTTACGGCCGTATTTACGACAGTCGCTATTTACGGCCGTATTTACGACAGTCGAGCTTTACGGCCGTATTTACGGCAGTCGCGCTTTACGGCCGTATTTACGGCAGTCGCGCTTTACGGCCGTATTTACGGCAGTCGCGATTTACGGCCGTATTTACGGCAGTCGCGCTTTACGGCCGTATTTACGACAGTCGCGATTTACGGCCGTATTTACGGCAGTCGCGCTTTACGGCCGCATTTACGACAGTCGCGCTTTACGGCCGCATTTACGACAGTCGCGCTTTACGGCCGTATTTACGACAGTCGCGATTTACGGCCGTATTTACGGCAGTCGCGCTTTACGGCCGTATTTACGACAGTCGCGCTTTACGGCCGTATTTACGACAGTCGCGATTTACGGCCGTATTTACGACAGTCGCGCTTTACGGCCGTATTTACGACAGTCGCTATTTACGGCCGTATTTACGGCAGCCGCGCTTTACGGCCGTATTTACGACAGTCGCGCTTTACGGCCGTATTTACGACAGTCGCGATTTACGGCCGTATTTACGGCAGTCGCGCTTTACGGCCGTATTTACGGCAGTCGCGCTTTACGGCCGTATTTACGACAGTCGCGATTTACGGCCGTATTTACGGCAGTCGCGCTTTACGGCCGTATTTACGACAGTCGCGCTTTACGGCCGTATTTACGGCAGTCGCGCTTTACGGCCGTATTTACGACAGTCGCGCTTTACGGCCGTATTTACGACAGTCGCGATTTACGGCCGTATTCACGACAGTCGCGCTTTACGGCCGTATTTACGACAGTCGCTATTTACGGCCGTGTTTACGACAGTCGCGCTTTACGGCCGTATTTACGGCAGTCGCGATTTACGGCCGTATCTACGGCAGTCGCGCTTTACGGCCGTATTTACGACAGTCGCGCTTTACGGCCGTATTTACGGCAGTCGCGCTTTACGGCCGTATTTACGACAGTCGCGCTTTACGGCCGTATTTACGACAGTCGCTATTTACGGCCGTATTTACGACAGTCGCGCTTTACGGCCGTATTTACGACAGTCGCGCTTTACGGCCGTATTTACGACAGTCGCGCTTTACGGCCGTATTTACGACAGTCGCTATTTACGGCCGTATTTACGGCAGCCGCGCTTTACGGCCGTATTTACGACAGTCGCGCTTTACGGCCGTATTTACGACAGTCGCGATTTACGGCCGTATTTACGGCAGTCGCGCTTTACGGCCGTATTTACGGCAGTCGCGCTTTACGGCCGTATTTACGACAGTCGCGATTTACGGCCGTATTTACGGCAGTCGCGCTTTACGGCCGTATTTACGACAGTCGCGCTTTACGGCCGTATTTACGGCAGTCGCGCTTTACGGCCGTATTTACGACAGTCGCGCTTTACGGCCGTATTTACGACAGTCGCGATTTACGGCCGTATTCACGACAGTCGCGCTTTACGGCCGTATTTACGACAGTCGCTATTTACGGCCGTGTTTACGACAGTCGCGCTTTACGGCCGTATTTACGGCAGTCGCGATTTACGGCCGTATCTACGGCAGTCGCGCTTTACGGCCGTATTTACGACAGTCGCGCTTTACGGCCGTATTTACGGCAGTCGCGCTTTACGGCCGTATTTACGACAGTCGCGCTTTACGGCCGTATTTACGACAGTCGCTATTTACGGCCGTATTTACGACAGTCGCGCTTTACGGCCGTATTTACGACAGTCGCGCTTTACGGCCGTATTTACGACTGTCGCTATTTACGGCCGTATTTACGGCAGTCGCGCTTTACGGCCGTATTTACGGCAGTCGCGCTTTACGGCCGTATTTACGGCAGTCGCTATTTACGGCCGTATTTACGACAGTCGCGCTTTACGGCCGTATTTACGGCAGTCGCGATTTACGGCCGTATTTACGACAGTCGCGCTTTACGGCCGTATTTACGACAGTCGCGCTTTACGGCCGTATTTACGGCAGTCGCGCTTTACGGCCGTATTTACGACAGTCGCGCTTTACGGCCGTATTTACGGCAGTCGCGCTTTACGGCCGTATTTACGACAGTCGCGCTTTACGGCCGTATTTACGACAGTCGCTATTTACGGCCGTATTTACGACAGTCGCGCTTTACGGCCGTATTTACGGCAGTCGCGCTTTACGGCCGTATTTACGACAGTCGCGATTTACGGCCGTATTTACGGCAGTCGCGCTTTACGGCCGTATTTACGGCAGTCGCGCTTTACGGCCGTATTTACGGCAGTCGCGCTTTACGGCCGTATTTACGGCAGTCGCGATTTACGGCCGTATTTACGGCAGTCGCGATTTACGGCCGTATTTACGACAGTCGCGCTTTACGGCCGTATTTACGGCAGTCGCGCTTTACGGCCGTATTTACGGCAGTCGCGCTTTACGGCCGTATTTACGGCAGTCGCGCTTTACGGCCGTATTTACGGCAGTCGCGCTTTACGGCCGTATTTACGGCAGTCGCGCTTTACGGCCGTATTTACGACAGTCGCGCTTTACGGCCGTATTTACGGCAGTCGCGATTTACGGCCGTATTTACGGCAGTCGCGATTTACGGCCGTATTTACGGCAGTCGCGCTTTACGGCCGTATTTACGGCAGTCGCGCTTTACGGCCGTATTTACGGCAGTCGCGCTTTACGGCCGTATTTACGACAGTCGCGCTTTACGGCCGTATTTACGGCAGTCGCGCTTTACGGCCGTATTTACGACAGTCGCGCTTTACGGCCGTATTTACGGCAGTCGCGCTTTACGGCCGTATTTACGACAGTCGCGCTTTACGGCCGTGATTACGACAGTCGCTATTTACGGCCGTATTTACGACAGTCGCGCTTTACGGCCGTATTTACGACAGTCGCTATTTACGGCCGTATTTACGGCAGTCGCGCTTTACGGCCGTATTTACGGCAGTCGCGCTTTACGGCCGTATTTACGGCAGTCGCGCTTTACGGCCGTATTTACGACAGTCGCGATTTACGGCCGTATTTACGGCAGTCGCGCTTTACGGCCGTATTTACGACAGTCGCGCTTTACGGCCGTATTTACGACAGTCGCGCTTTACGGCCGTATTTACGGCAGTCGCGCTTTACGGCCGTATTTACGGCAGTCGCGCTTTACGGCCGTATTTACGACAGTCGCGCTTTACGGCCGTATTTACGGCAGTCGCGCTTTACGGCCGTATTTACGGCAGTCGCGCTTTACGGCCGTATTTACGACAGTCGCTATTTACGGCCGTATTTACGGCAGTCGCGCTTTACGGCCGTATTTACGACAGTCGCGCTTTACGGCCGTATTTACGACAGTCGCGCTTTACGGCCGTATTTACGGCAGTCGCGCTTTACGGCCGTATTTACGGCAGTCGCGCTTTACGGCCGTATTTACGGCAGTCGCGCTTTACGGCCGTATTTACGGCAGTCGCGCTTTACGGCCGTATTTACGACAGTCGCGATTTACGGCCGTATTTACGGCAGTCGCGCTTTACGGCCGTATTTACGGCAGTCGCGCTTTACGGCCGTATTTACGGCAGTCGCGCTTTACGGTAGTATTTACGACAGTCGCGCTTTACGGCCGTATTTACGACAGTCGCTATTTACGGCCGTATTTACGACAGTCGCGCTTTACGGCCGTATTTACGGCAGTCGCGCTTTACGGCCGTATTTACGGCAGTCGCGCTTTACGGCCGTATTTACGGCAGTCGCGATTTACGGCCGTATTTACGGCAGTCGCGCTTTACGGCCGTATCTACGACAGTCGCGCTTTACGGCCGTATTTACGACAGTCGCGATTTACGGCCGTATTTACGGCAGTCGCGCTTTACGGCCGTATTTACGACAGTCGCGCTTTACGGCCCCATTTACGACAGTCGCGCTTTACGGCCGCATTTACGACAGTCGCGCTTTACGGCCGTATTTACGACAGTCGCGATTTACGGCCGTATTTACGACAGTCGCGCTTTACGGCCGTATTTACGACAGTCGCGCTTTACGGCCGTAAATACGGCAGTCGCGATTTACGGCCGTATTTACGGCAGTCGCGCTTTACGGCCGTATTTACGACAGTCGCGCTTTACGGCCGTATTTACGGCAGTCGCGATTTACGGCCGTATTTACGGCAGTCGCGCTTTACGGCCGTATTTACGACAGTCGCGATTTACGGCCGTATTTACGGCAGTCGCGCTTTACGGCCGTATTTACGACAGTCGCGCTTTACGGCCGTATTTACGACAGTCGCGATTTACGGCCGTATTCACGGCAGTCGCGCTTTACGGCCGTATTTACGACAGTCGCTATTTACGGCCGTGTTTACGACAGTCGCGCTTTACGGCCGTATTTACGGCAGTCGCGATTTACGGCCGTATTTACGGCAGTCGCGCTTTACGGCCGTATTTACGACAGTCGCGCTTTACGGCCGTATTTACGGCAGTCGCGCTTTACGGCCGTATTTACGGCAGTCGCGCTTTACGGCCGTATTTACGGCAGTCGCGCTTTACGGCCGTATTTACGGCAGTCGCGCTTTACGGCCGTATTTACGACAGTCGCGCTTTACGGCCGTATTTACGACAGTCGCGCTTTACGGCCGTATTTACGACAGTCGCGATTTACGGCCGTATTTACGGCAGTCGCGCTTTACGGCCGTATTTACGGCAGTCGCGCTTTACGGCCGTATTTACGACAGTCGCGCTTTACGGCCGTATTTACGACAGTCGCGCTTTACGGCCGTATTTACGACAGTCGCTATTTACGGCCGTATTTACGACAGTCGCGCTTTACGGCCCTATTTACGACAGTCGCTATTTACGGCCGTATTTACGGCAGTCGCGCTTTACGGCCGTATTTACGGCAGTCGCGCTTTACGGCCGTATTTACGGCAGTCGCGCCTTACGGCCGTATTTACGGCAGTCGCGCTTTACGGCCGTATTTACGGCAGTCGCGATTTACGGCCGTATTTACGACAGTCGCGCTTTACGGCCGTATTTACGGCAGTCGCGCTTTACGGCCGTATTTACGGCAGTCGCGCTTTACGGCCGTATTTACGACAGTCGCGCTTTACGGCCGTATTTACGGCAGTCGCGCTTTACGGCCGTATTTACGGCAGTCGCGCTTTACGGCCGTATTTACGACAGTCGCGCTTTACGGCCGTATTTACGACTGTCGCTATTTACGGCCGTATTTACGGCAGTCGCGCTTTACGGCCGTATTTACGAAAGTCGCGCTTTACGGCCGTATTTACGACAGTCGCTATTTACGGCCGTATTTACGACAGTCGCGCTTTACGGCCGTATTTACGGCAGTCGCGATTTACGGCCGTATTTACGACAGTCGCGCTTTACGGCCGTATTTACGACAGTCGCGCTTTACGGCCGTATTTACGGCAGTCGCGCTTTACGGCCGTATTTACGACAGTCGCGCTTTACGGCCGTATTTACGGCAGTCGCGCTTTACGGCCGTATTTACGACAGTCGCGCTTTACGGCCGTATTTACGACAGTCGCTATTTACGGCCGTATTTACGACAGTCGAGCTTTACGGCCGTATTTACGGCAGTCGCGCTTTACGGCCGTATTTACGGCAGTCGCGCTTTACGGCCGTATTTACGGCAGTCGCGATTTACGGCCGTATTTACGGCAGTCGCGCTTTACGGCCGTATTTACGACAGTCGCGATTTACGGCCGTATTTACGGCAGTCGCGCTTTACGGCCGCATTTACGACAGTCGCGCTTTACGGCCGCATTTACGACAGTCGCGCTTTACGGCCGTATTTACGACAGTCGCGATTTACGGCCGTATTTACGGCAGTCGCGCTTTACGGCCGTATTTACGACAGTCGCGCTTTACGGCCGTATTTACGACAGTCGCGATTTACGGCCGTATTTACGACAGTCGCGCTTTACGGCCGTATTTACGACAGTCGCTATTTACGGCCGTATTTACGGCAGCCGCGCTTTACGGCCGTATTTACGACAGTCGCGCTTTACGGCCGTATTTACGACAGTCGCGATTTACGGCCGTATTTACGGCAGTCGCGCTTTACGGCCGTATTTACGGCAGTCGCGCTTTACGGCCGTATTTACGACAGTCGCGATTTACGGCCGTATTTACGGCAGTCGCGCTTTACGGCCGTATTTACGACAGTCGCGCTTTACGGCCGTATTTACGGCAGTCGCGCTTTACGGCCGTATTTACGACAGTCGCGCTTTACGGCCGTATTTACGACAGTCGCGATTTACGGCCGTATTCACGACAGTCGCGCTTTACGGCCGTATTTACGACAGTCGCTATTTACGGCCGTGTTTACGACAGTCGCGCTTTACGGCCGTATTTACGGCAGTCGCGATTTACGGCCGTATCTACGGCAGTCGCGCTTTACGGCCGTATTTACGACAGTCGCGCTTTACGGCCGTATTTACGGCAGTCGCGCTTTACGGCCGTATTTACGACAGTCGCGCTTTACGGCCGTATTTACGACAGTCGCTATTTACGGCCGTATTTACGACAGTCGCGCTTTACGGCCGTATTTACGACAGTCGCGCTTTACGGCCGTATTTACGGCAGTCGCGCTTTACGGCCGTATTTACGGCAGTCGCGCTTTACGGCCGTATTTACGGCAGTCGCGCTTTACGGCCGTATTTACGACAGTCGCGCTTTACGGCCGTATTTACGACAGTCGCTATTTACGGCCGTATTTACGACAGTCGCGCTTTACGGCCGTATTTACGACAGTCGCGCTTTACGGCCGTATTTACGGCAGTCGCGCTTTACGGCCGTATTTACGGCAGTCGCGCTTTACGGCCGTATTTACGGCAGTCGCGATTTACGGCCGTATTTACGACAGTCGCGCTTTACGGCCGTATTTACGGCAGTCGCGCTTTACGGCCGTATTTACGGCAGTCGCGCTTTACGGCCGTATTTACGACAGTCGCGCTTTACGGCCGTATTTACGGCAGTCGCGCTTTACGGCCGTATTTACGGCAGTCGCGCTTTACGGCCGTATT
Organism: Melospiza melodia melodia; assembly: GCF_035770615.1. NCBI lineage: Eukaryota > Metazoa > Chordata > Aves > Passeriformes > Passerellidae > Melospiza > Melospiza melodia. The sequence goes on along the minus strand of NW_026948744.1, from coordinate 25,141 downwards.
TACGGCAGTCGCGATTTACGGCCGTATTTACGACAGTCGCGCTTTACGGCCGTATTTACGACTGTCGCTATTTACGGCCGTATTTACGGCAGTCGCGCTTTACGGCCGTATTTACGGCAGTCGCGCTTTACGGCCGTATTTACGGCAGTCGCTATTTACGGCCGTATTTACGACAGTCGCGCTTTACGGCCGTATTTACGGCAGTCGCGATTTACGGCCGTATTTACGACAGTCGCGCTTTACGGCCGTATTTACGACAGTCGCGCTTTACGGCCGTATTTACGGCAGTCGCGCTTTACGGCCGTATTTACGACAGTCGCGCTTTACGGCCGTATTTACGGCAGTCGCGCTTTACGGCCGTATTTACGACAGTCGCGCTTTACGGCCGTATTTACGACAGTCGCTATTTACGGCCGTATTTACGACAGTCGCGCTTTACGGCCGTATTTACGGCAGTCGCGCTTTACGGCCGTATTTACGACAGTCGCGATTTACGGCCGTATTTACGGCAGTCGCGCTTTACGGCCGTATTTACGGCAGTCGCGCTTTACGGCCGTATTTACGGCAGTCGCGCTTTACGGCCGTATTTACGGCAGTCGCGATTTACGGCCGTATTTACGGCAGTCGCGATTTACGGCCGTATTTACGACAGTCGCGCTTTACGGCCGTATTTACGGCAGTCGCGCTTTACGGCCGTATTTACGGCAGTCGCGCTTTACGGCCGTATTTACGGCAGTCGCGCTTTACGGCCGTATTTACGGCAGTCGCGCTTTACGGCCGTATTTACGGCAGTCGCGCTTTACGGCCGTATTTACGGCAGTCGCGCTTTACGGCCGTATTTACGACAGTCGCGCTTTACGGCCGTATTTACGGCAGTCGCGATTTACGGCCGTATTTACGTCAGTCGCGATTTACGGCCGTATTTACGGCAGTCGCGCTTTACGGCCGTATTTACGGCAGTCGCGCTTTACGGCCGTATTTACGGCAGTCGCGCTTTACGGCCGTATTTACGACAGTCGCGCTTTACGGCCGTATTTACGGCAGTCGCGCTTTACGGCCGTATTTACGACAGTCGCGCTTTACGGCCGTATTTACGGCAGTCGCGCTTTACGGCCGTATTTACGACAGTCGCGCTTTACGGCCGTGATTACGACAGTCGCTATTTACGGCCGTATTTACGACAGTCGCGCTTTACGGCCGTATTTACGACAGTCGCTATTTACGGCCGTATTTACGGCAGTCGCGCTTTACGGCCGTATTTACGGCAGTCGCGCTTTACGGCCGTATTTACGGCAGTCGCGCTTTATGGCCGTATTTACGACAGTCGCGATTTACGGCCGTATTTACGGCAGTCGCGCTTTACGGCCGTATTTACGACAGTCGCGCTTTACGGCCGTATTTACGACAGTCGCGCTTTACGGCCGTATTTACGGCAGTCGCGCTTTACGGCCGTATTTACGGCAGTCGCGCTTTACGGCCGTATTTACGACAGTCGCGCTTTACGGCCGTATTTACGGCAGTCGCGCTTTACGGCCGTATTTACGGCAGTCGCGCTTTACGGCCGTATTTACGACAGTCGCTATTTACGGCCGTATTTACGACAGTCGCGCTTTACGGCCGTATTTACGGCAGTCGCGCTTTACGGCCGTATTTACGGCAGTCGCGCTTTACGGCCGTATTTACGGCAGTCGCGCTTTACGGCCGTATTTACGACAGTCGCGATTTACGGCCGTATTTACGGCAGTCGCGCTTTACGGCCGTATTTACGGCAGTCGCGCTTTACGGCCGTATTTACGGCAGTCGCGCTTTACGGTAGTATTTACGACAGTCGCGCTTTACGGCCGTATTTACGACAGTCGCTATTTACGGCCGTATTTACGACAGTCGCGCTTTACGGCCGTATTTACGGCAGTCGCGCTTTACGGCCGTATTTACGGCAGTCGCGCTTTACGGCCGTATTTACGGCAGTCGCGATTTACGGCCGTATTTACGGCAGTCGCGCTTTACGGCCGTATCTACGACAGTCGCGCTTTACGGCCGTATTTACGACAGTCGCGATTTACGGCCGTATTTACGGCAGTCGCGCTTTACGGCCGTATTTACGACAGTCGCGCTTTACGGCCCCATTTACGACAGTCGCGCTTTACGGCCGCATTTACGACAGTCGCGCTTTACGGCCGTATTTACGACAGTCGCGATTTACGGCCGTATTTACGACAGTCGCGCTTTACGGCCGTATTTACGACAGTCGCGCTTTACGGCCGTAAATACGGCAGTCGCGATTTACGGCCGTATTTACGGCAGTCGCGCTTTACGGCCGTATTTACGACAGTCGCGCTTTACGGCCGTATTTACGGCAGTCGCGATTTACGGCCGTATTTACGGCAGTCGCGCTTTACGGCCGTATTTACGACAGTCGCGATTTACGGCCGTATTTACGGCAGTCGCGCTTTACGGCCGTATTTACGACAGTCGCGCTTTACGGCCGTATTTACGACAGTCGCGATTTACGGCCGTATTCACGGCAGTCGCGCTTTACGGCCGTATTTACGACAGTCGCTATTTACGGCCGTGTTTACGACAGTCGCGCTTTACGGCCGTATTTACGGCAGTCGCGATTTACGGCCGTATTTACGGCAGTCGCGCTTTACGGCCGTATTTACGACAGTCGCGCTTTACGGCCGTATTTACGGCAGTCGCGCTTTACGGCCGTATTTACGGCAGTCGCGCTTTACGGCCGTATTTACGGCAGTCGCGCTTTACGGCCGTATTTACGGCAGTCGCGCTTTACGGCCGTATTTACGACAGTCGCGCTTTACGGCCGTATTTACGACAGTCGCGCTTTACGGCCGTATTTACGACAGTCGCTATTTACGGCCGTATTTACGGCAGTCGCGCTTTACGGCCGTATTTACGGCAGTCGCGCTTTACGGCCGTATTTACGACAGTCGCGCTTTACGGCCGTATTTACGACAGTCGCGCTTTACGGCCGTATTTACGACAGTCGCTATTTACGGCCGTATTTACGACAGTCGCGCTTTACGGCCGTATTTACGACAGTCGCTATTTACGGCCGTATTTACGGCAGTCGCGCTTTACGGCCGTATTTACGGCAGTCGCGCTTTACGGCCGTATTTACGGCAGTCGCGCCTTACGGCCGTATTTACGGCAGTCGCGCTTTACGGCCGTATTTACGGCAGTCGCGATTTACGGCCGTATTTACGACAGTCGCGCTTTACGGCCGTATTTACGGCAGTCGCGCTTTACGGCCGTATTTACGGCAGTCGCGCTTTACGGCCGTATTTACGACAGTCGCGCTTTACGGCCGTATTTACGACTGTCGCTATTTACGGCCGTATTTACGGCAGTCGCGCTTTACGGCCGTATTTACGAAAGTCGCGCTTTACGGCCGTATTTACGACAGTCGCTATTTACGGCCGTATTTACGACAGTCGCGCTTTACGGCCGTATTTACGGCAGTCGCGATTTACGGCCGTATTTACGACAGTCGCGCTTTACGGCCGTATTTACGACAGTCGCGCTTTACGGCCGTATTTACGGCAGTCGCGCTTTACGGCCGTATTTACGACAGTCGCGCTTTACGGCCGTATTTACGGCAGTCGCGCTTTACGGCCGTATTTACGACAGTCGCGCTTTACGGCCGTATTTACGACAGTCGCTATTTACGGCCGTATTTACGACAGTCGCGCTTTACGGCCGTATTTACGGCAGTCGCGCTTTACGGCCGTATTTACGACAGTCGCGCTTTACGGCCGTATTTACGGCAGTCGCGCTTTACGGCCGTATTTACGGCAGTCGCGCTTTACGGCCGTATTTACGGCAGTCGCGATTTACGGCCGTATTTACGGCAGTCGCGATTTACGGCCGTATTTACGACAGTCGCGCTTTACGGCCGTATTTACGGCAGTCGCGCTTTACGGCCGTATTTACGGCAGTCGCGCTTTACGGCCGTATTTACGACAGTCGCGCTTTACGGCCGTATATACGGCAGTCGCGCTTTACGGCCGTATTTACGGCAGTCGCGCTTTACGGCCGTATTTACGACAGTCGCGCTTTACGGCCGTATTCACGGCAGTCGCGCTTTACGGCCGTATTTACGACAGTCGCGCTTTACGGCCGTATTTACGGCAGTCGCGCTTTACGGCCGTATTTACGACAGTCGCGCTTTACGGCCGTATTTACGGCAGTCGCGCTTTACGGCCGTATTTACGGCAGTCGCGCTTTACGGCCGTATTTACGGCAGTCGCTATTTACGGCCGTATTTACGGCAGTCGCGCTTTACGGCCGTATTTACGGCAGTCGCGCTTTACGGCCGTATTTACGACAGTCGCGCTTTACGGCCGTATTTACGACAGTCGCGATTTACGGCCGTATTTACGGCAGTCGCGCTTTACGGCCGTATTTACGACAGTCGCGCTTTACGGCCGTATTTACGACAGTCGCGCTTTACGGCCGTATTTACGACAGTCGCGCTTTACGGCCGTATTTACGGCAGTCGCGCTTTACGGCCGTATTTACGGCAGTCGCGCTTTACGGCCGTATTTACGGCAGTCGCGATTTACGGCCGTATTTACGGCAGTCGCGCTTTACGGCCGTATTTACGACAGTCGCGCTTTACGGCCGTATTTACGACAGTCGCTATTTACGGCCGTATTTACGGCAGTCGCGCTTTACGGCCGTATTTACGGCAGTCGCGCTTTACGGCCGTATTTACGGCAGTCGCGCTTTACGGCCGTATTTACGGCAGTCGCGCTTTACGGCCGTATTTACGGCAGTCGCGATTTACGGCCGTATTTACGGCAGTCGCGCTTTACGGCCGTATTTACGACAGTCGCGCTTTACGGCCGTATTTACGGCAGTCGCGATTTACGGCCGTATTTACGGCAGTCGCGCTTTACGGCCGTATTTGCGACAGTCGCGCTTTACGGCCGTATTTACGAAAGTCGCGCTTTACGGCCGTATTTACGACAGTCGCTATTTACGGCCGTATTTACGACAGTCGCGCTTTACGGCCGTATTTACGGCAGTCGCGATTTACGGCCGTATTTACGACAGTCGCGCTTTACGGCCGTATTTACGACAGTCGCGCTTTACGGCCGTATTTACGGCAGTCGCGCTTTACGGCCGTATTTACGACAGTCGCGCTTTACGGCCGTATTTACGGCAGTCGCGCTTTACGGCCGTATTTACGACAGTCGCGCTTTACGGCCGTATTTACGACAGTCGCTATTTACGGCCGTATTTACGACAGTCGCGCTTTACGGCCGTATTTACGGCAGTCGCGCTTTACGGCCGTATTTACGACAGTCGCGCTTTACGGCCGTATTTACGGCAGTCGCGCTTTACGGCCGTATTTACGGCAGTCGCGCTTTACGGCCGTATTTACGGCAGTCGCGATTTACGGCCGTATTTACGGCAGTCGCGATTTACGGCCGTATTTACGACAGTCGCGCTTTACGGCCGTATTTACGGCAGTCGCGCTTTACGGCCGTATTTACGGCAGTCGCGCTTTACGGCCGTATTTACGACAGTCGCGCTTTACGGCCGTATATACGGCAGTCGCGCTTTACGGCCGTATTTACGGCAGTCGCGCTTTACGGCCGTATTTACGACAGTCGCGCTTTACGGCCGTATTCACGGCAGTCGCGCTTTACGGCCGTATTTACGACAGTCGCGCTTTACGGCCGTATTTACGGCAGTCGCGCTTTACGGCCGTATTTACGACAGTCGCGCTTTACGGCCGTATTTACGGCAGTCGCGCTTTACGGCCGTATTTACGGCAGTCGCGCTTTACGGCCGTATTTACGGCAGTCGCGCTTTACGGCCGTATTTACGACAGTCGCGCTTTACGGCCGTATTTACGACAGTCGCGATTTACGGCCGTATTTACGGCAGTCGCGCTTTACGGCCGTATTTACGACAGTCGCGCTTTACGGCCGTATTTACGACAGTCGCGCTTTACGGCCGTATTTACGACAGTCGCGCTTTACGGCCGTATTTACGGCAGTCGCGCTTTACGGCCGTATTTACGGCAGTCGCGCTTTACGGCCGTATTTACGGCAGTCGCGCTTTACGGCCGTATTTACGGCAGTCGCGATTTACGGCCGTATTTACGGCAGTCGCGCTTTACGGCCGTATTTACGGCAGTCGCGCTTTACGGCCGTATTTACGGCAGTCGCGCTTTACGGCCGTATTTACGGCAGTCGCGATTTACGGCCGTATTTACGGCAGTCGCGCTTTACGGCCGTATTTACGACAGTCGCGCTTTACGGCCGTATTTACGGCAGTCGCGATTTACGGCCGTATTTACGGCAGTCGCGCTTTACGGCCGTATTTGCGACAGTCGCGCTTTACGGCCGTATTTACGACAGTCGCGCTTTACGGCCGTATTTACGACAGTCGCTATTTACGGCCGTATTTACGACAGTCGCGCTTCACGGCCGTATTTACGACAGTCGCTATTTACGGCCGTATTTACGGCAGTCGCGATTTACGGCCGTATTTACGACAGTCGCGCTTTACGGCCGTATTTACGACAGTCGCGCTTTACGGCCGTATTTACGGCAGTCGCGATTTACGGCCGTATTTACGGCAGTCGCGCTTTACGGCCGTATTTACGACAGTCGCGCTTTACGGCCGTATTTACGGCAGTCGCGCTTTACGGCCGTATTTACGACAGTCGCTATTTACGGCCGTATTTACGACAGTCGCGCTTTACGGCCGTATTTACGACAGTCGCGCTTTACGGCCGTATTTACGGCAGTCGCGCTTTACGGCCGTATTTACGGCAGTCGCGCTTTACGGCCGTATTTACGGCAGTCGCGCTTTACGGCCGTATTTACGGCAGTCGCGCTTTACGGCCGTATTTACGACAGTCGCGATTTACGGCCGTATTTACGACAGTCGCGCTTTACGGCCGTGTTTACGACAGTCGCGCTTTACGGCCGTATTTACGACAGTCGCGATTTACGGCCGTATTTACGGCAGTCGCGCTTTACGGCCGTATTTACGGCAGTCGCGCTTTACGGCCGTATTTACGGCAGTCGCGATTTACGGCCGTATTTACGGCAGTCGCGCTTTACGGCCGTATTTACGGCAGTCGCGCTTTACGGCCGTATTTACGACAGTCGCGCTTTACGGCCGTATTTACGGCAGTCGCGATTTATGGCCGTATTTACGGCAGTCGCGCTTTACGGCCGTATTTACGACAGTCGCGCTTTACGGCCGTATTTACGGCAGTCGCGCTTTACGGCCGTATTTACGACAGTCGCTATTTACGGCCGTATTTTCGACAGTCGCGCTTTACGGCCGTATTTACGGCAGTCGCGATTTACGGCCGTATTTACGACAGTCGCGCTTTACGGCCGTATTTACGGCAGTCGCGCTTTACGGCCGTATTTACGACAGTCGCTATTTACGGCCGTATTTACGACAGTCGCGCTTTACGGCCGTATTTACGACAGTCGCTATTTACGGCCGTATTTACGGCAGTCGCGCTTTACGGCCGTATTTACGGCAGTCGCGCTTTACGGCCGTATTTACGGCAGTCGCGCTTTACGGCCGTATTTACGACAGTCGCGATTTACGGCCGTATTTACGGCAGTCGCGCTTTACGGCCGTATTTACGACAGTCGCGCTTTACGGCCGTATTTACGACAGTCGCGCTTTACGGCCGTATTTACGGCAGTCGCGCTTTACGGCCGTATTTACGACAGTCGCGCTTTACGGCCGTATTTACGGCAGTCGCGCTTTACGGCCGTATTTACGGCAGTCGCGCTTTACGGCCGTATTTACGACAGTCGCGCTTTACGGCCGTATTTACGGCAGTCGCGCTTTACGGCCGTATTTACGGCAGTCGCGCTTTACGGCCGTATTTACCGCAGTCGCGCTTTACGGCCGTATTTACGGCAGTCGCGCTTTACGGCCGTATTTACGGCAGTCGCGCTTTACGGCCGTATTTACGGCAGTCGCGCTTTACGGCCGTATTTACGGCAGTCGCGCTTTACGGCCGTATTTACGGCAGTCGCGATTTACGGCCGTATTTACGGCAGTCGCGCTTTACGGCCGTATTTACGACAGTCGCGCTTTACGGCCGTATTTACGGCAGTCGCGCTTTACGGCCGTATTTACGGCAGTCGCGCTTTACGGCCGTATTTACGGCAGTCGCGCTTTACGGCCGTATTTACGGCAGTCGCGATTTACGGCCGTATTTACGGCAGTCGCGCTTTACGGCCGTATTTACGACAGTCGCGATTTACGGCCGTATTTACGTCAGTCGCGCTTTACGGCCGTATTTACGACAGTCGCGCTTTACGGCCGTATTTACGGCAGTCGCGCTTTACGGCCGTATTTACGACAGTCGCGCTTTACGGCCGTATTTACGGCAGTCGCGCTTTACGGCCGTATTTACGGCAGTCGCGCTTTACGGCCGTATTTACGACAGTCGCGCTTTACGGCCGTATTTACGACAGTCGCGATTTACGGCCGTATTTACGACAGTCGCGCTTTACGGCCGTAGTTACGACAGTCGCGCTTTACGGCCGTATTTACGACAGTCGCTATTTACGGCCGTATTTACGACAGTCGCGCTTTACGGCCGTATTTACGGCAGTCGCGCTTTACGGCCGTATTTACGACAGTCGCGATTTACGGCCGTATTTACGGCAGTCGCGCTTTACGGCCGTATTTACGGCAGTCGCGCTTTACGGCCGTATTTACGACAGTCGCTATTTACGGCCGTATTTACGACAGTCGCGCTTTACGGCCGTATTTACGACAGTCGCGCTTTACGGCCGTATTTACGGCAGTCGCGCTTTACGGCCGTATTTACGGCAGTCGCGCTTTACGGCCGTATTTACGGCAGTCGCGCTTTACGGCCGTATTTACGACAGTCGCGCTTTACGGCCGTATTTACGGCAGTCGCGCTTTACGGCCGTATTTACGGCAGTCGCGCTTTACGGCCGTATTTACGGCAGTCGCGATTTACGGCCGTATTTACGACAGTCGCGCTTTACGGCCGTATTTACGGCAGTCGCGCTTTACGGCCGTATTTACGACAGTCGCGATTTACGGCCGTATTTACGGCAGTCGCGCTTTACGGCCGTATTTACGACAGTCGCGCTTTTCGGCCGTATTTACGGCAGTCGCGCTTTACGGCCGTATTTACGGCAGTCGCGCTTTACGGCCGTATTTACGGCAGTCGCGCTTTACGGCCGTATTTACGGCAGTCGCGCTTTACGGCCGTATTTACGGCAGTCGCGCTTTACGGCCGTATTTACGACAGTCGCGCTTTACGGCCGTATTTACGACAGTCGCTATTTACGGCCGTATTTACGACAGTCGCGCTTTACGGCCGTATTTACGGCAGTCGCGCTTTACGGCCGTATTTACGACAGTCGCGATTTACGGCCGTATTTACGACAGTCGCGCTTTACGTCCGTATTTACGACAGTCGCGCTTTACGGCCGTATTTACGGCAGTCGCGCTTTACGGCCGTATTTACGACAGTCGCGCTTTACGGCCGTATTTACGGCAGTCGCGCTTTACGGCCGTATTTACGACAGTCGCTATTTACGGCCGTATTTACGACAGTCGCGCTTTACGTCCGTATTTACGACAGTCGCGCTTTACGGCCGTATTTACGGCAGTCGCGCTTTACGGCCGTATTTACGGCAGTCGCGCTTTACGGCCGTATTTACGACAGTCGCGCTTTACGGCCGTATTTACGGCAGTCGCGCTTTACGGCCGTATTTACGGCAGTCGCGATTTACGGCCGTATTTACGGCAGTCGCGCTTTACGGCCGTATTTACGGCAGTCGCGCTTTACGGCCGTATTTACGACAGTCGCTATTTACGGCCGTATTTACGGCAGTCGCGCTTTACGGCCGTATTTACGGCAGTCGCGCTTTACGGCCGTATTTACGGCAGTCGCGCTTTACGGCCGTATTTACGACAGTCGCTATTTACGGCCGTATTTACGACAGTCGCGCTTTACGGCCGTATTTACGGCAGTCGCGCTTTACGGCCGTATTTACGACAGTCGCGCTTTATGGCCGTATTTACGACAGTCGCGCTTTACGGCCGTATTTACGGCAGTCGCGCTTTACGGCCGTATTTACGGCAGTCGCGCTTTACGGCCGTATTTACGACAGTCGCTATTTACGGCCGTATTTACGACAGTCGCGCTTTACGGCCGTATTTACGGCAGTCGCGCTTTACGGCCGTATTTACGACAGTCGCGCTTTACGGCCGTATTTACGACAGTCGCTATTTACGGCCGTATTTACGACAGTCGCGCTTTACGGCCGTATTTACGACAGTCGCGCTTTACGGCCGTATTTACGGCAGTCGCGCTTTACGGCTGTATTTACGGCAGTCGCGCTTTACGGCCGTATTTACGACAGTCGCGATTTACGGCCGTATTTACGGCAGTCGCGCTTTACGGCCGTATTTACGGCAGTCGCGCTTTACGGCCGTATTTACGACAGTCGCGCTTTACGGCCGTATTTACGACAGTCGCGCTTTACGGCCGTATTTACGGCAGTCGCGCTTTACGGCCGTATTTACGGCAGTCGCGCTTTACGGCCGTATTTACGGCAGTCGCGATTTACGGCCGTATTTACGACAGTCGCGCTTTACGGCCGTATTTACGACAGTCGCGCTTTACGGCCGTATTTACGGCAGTCGCGATTTACGGCCGTATTTACGGCAGTCGCGCTTTACGGCCGTATTTACGACAGTCGCGCTTTACGGCCGTATTTACGGCAGTCGCGCTTTACGGCCGTATTTACGACAGTCGCTATTTACGGCCGTATTTACGACAGTCGCGCTTTACGGCCGTATTTACGGCAGTCGCGATTTACGGCCGTATTTACGACAGTCGCGCTTTACGGCCGTATTTACGGCAGTCGCGCTTTACGGCCGTATTTACGACAGTCGCTATTTACGGCCGTATTTACGACAGTCGCGCTTTACGGCCGTATTTACGACAGTCGCTATTTACGGCCGTATTTACGGCAGTCGCGCTTTACGGCCGTATTTACGGCAGTCGCGCTTTACGGCCGTATTTACGGCAGTCGCGCTTTACGGCCGTATTTACGACAGTCGCGATTTACGGCCGTATTTACGGCAGTCGCGCTTTACGGCCGTATTTACGACAGTCGCGCTTTACGGCCGTATTTACGACAGTCGCGCTTTACGGCCGTATTTACGGCAGTCGCGCTTTACGGCCGTATTTACGACAGTCGCGCTTTACGGCCGTATTTACGGCAGTCGCGCTTTACGGCCGTATTTACGGCAGTCGCGCTTTACGGCCGTATTTACGACAGTCGCGCTTTACGGCCGTATTTACGGCAGTCGCGCTTTACGGCCGTATTTACCGCAGTCGCGCTTTACGGCCGTATTTACGGCAGTCGCGCTTTACGGCCGTATTTACGGCAGTCGCGCTTTACGGCCGTATTTACGGCAGTCGCGCTTTACGGCCGTATTTACGGCAGTCGCGATTTACGGCCGTATTTACGGCAGTCGCGCTTTACGGCCGTATTTACGACAGTCGCGCTTTACGGCCGTATTTACGGCAGTCGCGCTTTACGGCCGTATTTACGGCAGTCGCGCTTTACGGCCGTATTTACGGCAGTCGCGCTTTACGGCCGTATTTACGGCAGTCGCGCTTTACGGCCGTATTTACGACAGTCGCGATTTACGGCCGTATTTACGGCAGTCGCGCTTTACGGCCGTATTTACGACAGTCGCGATTTACGGCCGTATTTACGTCAGTCGCGCTTTACGGCCGTATTTACGGCAGTCGCGCTTTACGGCCGTATTTACGGCAGTCGCGCTTTACGGCCGTATTTACGACAGTCGCGCTTTACGGCCGTATTTACGGCAGTCGCGCTTTACGGCCGTATTTACGGCAGTCGCGCTTTACGGCCGTATTTACGACAGTCGCGCTTTACGGCCGTATTTACGACAGTCGCGATTTACGGCCGTATTTACGACAGTCGCGCTTTACGGCCGTAGTTACGACAGTCGCGCTTTACGGCCGTATTTACGACAGTCGCTATTTACGGCCGTATTTACGACAGTCGCGCTTTACGGCCGTATTTACGACAGTCGCGCTTTACGGCCGTATTTACGGCAGTCGCGCTTTACGGCCGTATTTACGACAGTCGCGATTTACGGCCGTATTTACGGCAGTCGCGCTTTACGGCCGTATTTACGGCAGTCGCGCTTTACGGCCGTATTTACGACAGTCGCTATTTACGGCCGTATTTACGACAGTCGCGCTTTACGGCCGTAGTTACGACAGTCGCGCTTTACGGCCGTATTTACGACAGTCGGGATTTACGGCAGTATTTACGGCAGTCGCGCTTTACGGCCGTATTTACGGCAGTCGCGCTTTACGGCCGTATTTACGGCAGTCGCGCTTTACGGCCGTATTTACGGCAGTCGCGCTTTACGGCCGTATTTACGACAGTCGCGCTTTACGGCCGTATTTACGGCAGTCGCGCTTTACGGCCGTATTTACGGCAGTCGCGCTTTACGGCCGTATTTACGGCAGTCGCGCTTTACGGCCGTATTTACGACAGTCGCGCTTTACGGCCGTATTTACGGCAGTCGCGCTTTACGGCCGTATTTACGGCAGTCGCGCTTTACGGCCGTATTTACGGCAGTCGCGCTTTACGGCCGTATTTACGACAGTCGCGCTTTACGGCCGTATTTACGACAGTCGCGATTTACGGCCGTATTTACGACAGTCGCGCTTTACGTCCGTATTTACGGCAGTCGCGCTTTACGGCCGTATTTACGACAGTCGCGCATTACGGCCGTATTTACGACAGTCGCGCTTTACGGCCGTATTTACGACAGTCGCTATTTACGGCCGTATTTACGACAGTCGCTATTTACGGCCGTATTTACGGCAGTCGCGCTTTACGGCCGTATTTACGGCAGTCGCGCTTTACGGCCGTATTTACGGCAGTCGCGCTTTACGGCCGTATTTACGGCAGTCGCGCTTTACGGCCGTATTTACGGCAGTCGCGCTTTACGGCCGTATTTACGACAGTCGCTATTTACGGCCGTATTTACGGCAGTCGCGCTTTACGGCCGTATTTACGGCAGTCGCGCTTTACGGCCGTATTTACGGCAGTCGCGCTTTACGGCCGTATTTACGACAGTCGCTATTTACGGCCGTATTTACGACAGTCGCGCTTTACGGCCGTATTTACGGCAGTCGCGCTTTACGGCCGTATTTACGGCAGTCGCGATTTACGGCCGTATTTACGACAGTCGCGCTTTACGGCCGTATTTACGACAGTCGCGCTTTACGGCCGTATTTACGACAGTCGCGCTTTACGGCCGTATTTACGCAGTCGCGCTTTACGGCCGTATTTACGGCAGTCGCGCTTTACGGCCGTATTTACGGCAGTCGCGCTTTACGGCCGTATTTACGGCAGTCGCGCTTTACGGCCGTATTTACGGCAGTCGCGCTTTACGGCCGTATTTACGGCAGTCGCGCTTTACGGCCGTATTTACGGCAGTCGCGCTTTACGGCCGTATTTACGGCAGTCGCGCTTTACGGCCGTATTTACGACAGTCGCGCTTTACGGCCGTATTTACGGCAGTCGCGCTTTACGGCCGTATTTACGACAGTCGCGCTTTACGGCCGTATTTACGGCAGTCGCGCTTTACGGCCGTATTTACGGCAGTCGCGCTTTACGGCCGTATTTACGACAGTCGCTATTTACGGCCGTATTTACGGCATTTGCGCTTTACGGCCGTATTTACGACAGTCGCGCTTTACGGCCGTATTTACGGCAGTCGCGCTTTACGGCCGTATTTACGACAGTCGCGCTTTACGGCCGTATTTACGGCAGTCGCGCTTTACGGCCGTATTTACGGCAGTCGCGCTTTACGGCCGTATTTACGACAGTCGCTATTACGGCCGTATTTACGGCATTTGCGCTTTACGGCCGTATTTACGACAGTCGCGCTTTACGGCCGTATTTACGCAGTCGCTATTTACGGCCGTATTTACGGCAGTCGCGCTTTACGGCCGTATTTACGGCAGTCGCGCTTTACGGCCGTATTTACGGCAGTCGCGCTTTACGGCCGTATTTACGACAGTCGCGATTTACGGCCGTATTTACGGCAGTCGCGCTTTACGGCCGTAGTTACGACAGTCGCGCTTTACGGCCGTATTTACGACAGTCGCGCTTTACGGCCGTATTTACGGCAGTCGCGCTTTACGGCCGTATTTACGACAGTCGCGCTTTACGGCCGTATTTACGGCAGTCGCGCTTTACGGCCGTATTTACGGCAGTCGCGCTTTACGGCCGTATTTACGACAGTCGCGCTTTACGGCCGTATTTACGGCAGTCGCGCTTTACGGCCGTATTTACGGCAGTCCGCGCTTTACGGCCGTATTTACCGCAGTCGCGCTTTACGGCCGTATTTACGGCAGTCGCGCTTTACGGCCGTATTTACGGCAGTCGCGCTTTACGGCCGTATTTACGGCAGTCGCGCTTTACGGCCGTATTTACGGCAGTCGCGCTTTACGGCCGTATTTACGGCAGTCGCGATTTACGGCCGTATTTACGGCAGTCGCGCTTTACGGCCGTATTTACGACAGTCGCTATTTACGGCCGTATTTACGGCAGTCGCGCTTTACGGCCGTATTTACGGCAGTCGCGCTTTACGGCCGTATTTACGGCAGTCGCGCTTTACGGCCGTATTTACGGCAGTCGCGCTTTACGGCCGTATTTACGACAGTCGCGATTTACGGCCGTATTTACGGCAGTCGCGCTTTACGGCCGTATTTACGACAGTCGCGCTTTACGGCCGTATTTACGGCAGTCGCGCTTTACGGCCGTATTTACGGCAGTCGCGCTTTACGGCCGTATTTACGACAGTCGCGCTTTACGGCCGTATTTACGGCAGTCGCGCTTTACGGCCGTATTTACGGCAGTCGCGCTTTACGGCCGTATTTACGACAGTCGCTATTTACGGCCGTATTTACGACAGTCGCGCATTACGGCCGTATTTACGACAGTCGCGCTTTACGGCCGTATTTACGACAGTCGCTATTTACGGCCGTATTTACGACAGTCGCGCTTTAACGGCCGTATTTACGGCAGTCGCGCTTTACGGCCGTATTTACGGCAGTCGCGCTTTACGGCCGTATTTACGGCAGTCGCGCTTTACGGCCGTATTTACGGCAGTCGCGCTTTACGGCCGTATTTACGGCAGTCGCGCTTTACGGCCGTATTTACGACAGTCGCTATTTACGGCCGTATTTACGACAGTCGCTATTTACGGCCGTATTTACGACAGTCGCGCTTTACGGCCGTATTTACGGCAGTCGCGCTTTACGGCCGTATTTACGACAGTCGCGCTTTATGGCCGTATTTACGACAGTCGCGCTTTACGGCCGTATTTACGGCAGTCGCGCTTTACGGCCGTATTTACGGCAGTCGCGCTTTACGGCCGTATTTACGACAGTCGCTATTTACGGCCGTATTTACGACAGTCGCGCTTTACGGCCGTATTTACGGCAGTCGCGCTTTACGGCCGTATTTACGACAGTCGCGCTTTACGGCCGTATTTACGACAGTCGCTATTTACGGCCGTATTTACGACAGTCGCGCTTTACGGCCGTATTTACGACAGTCGCGCTTTACGGCCGTATTTACGGCAGTCGCGCTTTACGGCTGTATTTACGGCAGTCGCGCTTTACGGCCGTATTTACGACAGTCGCGATTTACGGCCGTATTTACGGCAGTCGCGCTTTACGGCCGTATTTACGGCAGTCGCGCTTTACGGCCGTATTTACGACAGTCGCGCTTTACGGCCGTATTTACGACAGTCGCGCTTTACGGCCGTATTTACGGCAGTCGCGCTTTACGGCCGTATTTACGGCAGTCGCGCTTTACGGCCGTATTTACGGCAGTCGCGATTTACGGCCGTATTTACGACAGTCGCGCTTTACGGCCGTATTTACGACAGTCGCGCTTTACGGCCGTATTTACGGCAGTCGCGATTTACGGCCGTATTTACGGCAGTCGCGCTTTACGGCCGTATTTACGACAGTCGCGCTTTACGGCCGTATTTACGGCAGTCGCGCTTTACGGCCGTATTTACGACAGTCGCTATTTACGGCCGTATTTACGACAGTCGCGCTTTACGGCCGTATTTACGGCAGTCGCGATTTACGGCCGTATTTACGACAGTCGCGCTTTACGGCCGTATTTACGGCAGTCGCGCTTTACGGCCGTATTTACGACAGTCGCTATTTACGGCCGTATTTACGACAGTCGCGCTTTACGGCCGTATTTACGACAGTCGCTATTTACGGCCGTATTTACGGCAGTCGCGCTTTACGGCCGTATTTACGGCAGTCGCGCTTTACGGCCGTATTTACGGCAGTCGCGCTTTACGGCCGTATTTACGACAGTCGCGCTTTACGGCCGTATTTACGGCAGTCGCGCTTTACGGCCGTATTTACGACAGTCGCGCTTTACGGCCGTATTTACGACAGTCGCGCTTTACGGCCGTATTTACGGCAGTCGCGCTTTACGGCCGTATTTACGACAGTCGCGCTTTACGGCCGTATTTACGGCAGTCGCGCTTTACGGCCGTATTTACGGCAGTCGCGCTTTACGGCCGTATTTACGACAGTCGCGCTTTACGGCCGTATTTACGGCAGTCGCGCTTTACGGCCGTATTTACCGCAGTCGCGCTTTACGGCCGTATTTACGGCAGTCGCGCTTTACGGCCGTATTTACGGCAGTCGCGCTTTACGGCCGTATTTACGGCAGTCGCGCTTTACGGCCGTATGTACGGCAGTCGCGATTTACGGCCGTATTTACGGCAGTCGCGCTTTACGGCCGTATTTACGACAGTCGCGCTTTACGGCCGTATTTACGGCAGTCGCGCTTTACGGCCGTATTTACGGCAGTCGCGCTTTACGGCCGTATTTACGGCAGTCGCGCTTTACGGCCGTATTTACGACAGTCGCGATTTACGGCCGTATTTACGGCAGTCGCGCTTTACGGCCGTATTTACGACAGTCGCGATTTACGGCCGTATTTACGTCAGTCGCGCTTTACGGCCGTATTTACGGCAGTCGCGCTTTACGGCCGTATTTACGGCAGTCGCGCTTTACGGCCGTATTTACGACAGTCGCGCTTTACGGCCGTATTTACGGCAGTCGCGCTTTACGGCCGTATTTACGGCAGTCGCGCTTTACGGCCGTATTTACGACAGTCGCGCTTTACGGCCGTATTTACGACAGTCGCGATTTACGGCCGTATTTACGACAGTCGCGCTTTACGGCCGTAGTTACGACAGTCGCGCTTTACGGCCGTATTTACGACAGTCGCTATTTACGGCCGTATTTACGACAGTCGCGCTTTACGGCCGTATTTACGACAGTCGCGCTTTACGGCCGTATTTACGGCAGTCGCGCTTTACGGCCGTATTTACGACAGTCGCGATTTACGGCCGTATTTACGGCAGTCGCGCTTTACGGCCGTATTTACGGCAGTCGCGCTTTACGGCCGTATTTACGACAGTCGCTATTTACGGCCGTATTTACGACAGTCGCGCTTTACGGCCGTAGTTACGACAGTCGCGATTTACGGCCGTATTTACGACAGTCGGGATTTACGGCAGTATTTACGGCAGTCGCGCTTTACGGCCGTATTTACGGCAGTCGCGCTTTACGGCCGTATTTACGGCAGTCGCGCTTTACGGCCGTATTTACGGCAGTCGCGCTTTACGGCCGTATTTACGACAGTCGCGCTTTACGGCCGTATTTACGGCAGTCGCGCTTTACGGCCGTATTTACGGCAGTCGCGCTTTACGGCCGTATTTACGGCAGTCGCGCTTTACGGCCGTATTTACGACAGTCGCGCTTTACGGCCGTATTTACGGCAGTCGCGCTTTACGGCCGTATTTACGGCAGTCGCGCTTTACGGCCGTATTTACGGCAGTCGCGCTTTACGGCCGTATTTACGACAGTCGCGCTTTACGGCCGTATTTACGACAGTCGCGATTTACGGCCGTATTTACGACAGTCGCGCTTTACGTCCGTATTTACGGCAGTCGCGCTTTACGGCCGTATTTACGACAGTCGCGCATTACGGCCGTATTTACGACAGTCGCGCTTTACGGCCGTATTTACGACAGTCGCTATTTACGGCCGTATTTACGACAGTCGCTATTTACGGCCGTATTTACGGCAGTCGCGCTTTACGGCCGTATTTACGGCAGTCGCGCTTTACGGCCGTATTTACGGCAGTCGCGCTTTACGGCCGTATTTACGGCAGTCGCGCTTTACGGCCGTATTTACGGCAGTCGCGCTTTACGGCCGTATTTACGACAGTCGCGCTTTACGGCCGTATTTACGGCAGTCGCGCTTTACGGCCGTATTTACGGCAGTCGCGCTTTACGGCCGTATTTACGGCAGTCGCGCTTTACGGCCGTATTTACGACAGTCGCTATTTACGGCCGTATTTACGACAGTCGCGCTTTACGGCCGTATTTACGGCAGTCGCGCTTTACGGCCGTATTTACGGCAGTCGCGCTTTACGGCCGTATTTACGGCAGTCGCGCTTTACGGCCGTATTTACGGCAGTCGCGCTTTACGGCCGTATTTACGGCAGTCGCGCTTTACGGCCGTATTTACGGCAGTCGCGCTTTACGGCCGTATTTACGGCAGTCGCGCTTTACGGCCGTATTTACGGCAGTCGCGCTTTACGGCCGTATTTACGACAGTCGCTATTTACGGCCGTATTTACGGCAGTCGCGCTTTACGGCCGTATTTACGGCAGTCGCGCTTTACAGCCGTATTTACGGCAGTCGCGCTTTACGGCCGTATTTACGACAGTCGCGCTTTACGGCCGTATTTACGGCAGTCGCGCTTTACGGCCGTATTTACGACAGTCGCGCTTTACGGCCGTATTTACGGCAGTCGCGCTTTACGGCCGTATTTACGGCAGTCGCGCTTTACGGCCGTATTTACGACAGTCGCTATTTACGGCCGTATTTACGGCATTTGCGCTTTACGGCCGTATTTACGACAGTCGCGCTTTACGGCCGTATTTACGGCAGTCGCGCTTTACGGCCGTATTTACGACAGTCGCGCTTTACGGCCGTATTTACGGCAGTCGCGCTTTACGGCCGTATTTACGGCAGTCGCGCTTTACGGCCGTATTTACGACAGTCGCTATTTACGGCCGTATTTACGGCATTTGCGCTTTACGGCCGTATTTACGACAGTCGCGCTTTACGGCCGTATTTACGGCAGTCGCTATTTACGGCCGTATTTACGGCAGTCGCGCTTTACGGCCGTATTTACGGCAGTCGCGCTTTACGGCCGTATTTACGGCAGTCGCGCTTTACGGCCGTATTTACGACAGTCGCGATTTACGGCCGTATTTACGGCAGTCGCGCTTTACGGCCGTAGTTACGACAGTCGCGCTTTACGGCCGTATTTACGACAGTCGCGCTTTACGGCCGTATTTACGGCAGTCGCGCTTTACGGCCGTATTTACGACAGTCGCGCTTTACGGCCGTATTTACGGCAGTCGCGCTTTACGGCCGTATTTACGGCAGTCGCGCTTTACGGCCGTATTTACGACAGTCGCGCTTTACGGCCGTATTTACGGCAGTCGCGCTTTACGGCCGTATTTACGGCAGTCGCGCTTTACGGCCGTATTTACCGCAGTCGCGCTTTACGGCCGTATTTACGGCAGTCGCGCTTTACGGCCGTATTTACGGCAGTCGCGCTTTACGGCCGTATTTACGGCAGTCGCGCTTTACGGCCGTATTTACGGCAGTCGCGCTTTACGGCCGTATTTACGGCAGTCGCGATTTACGGCCGTATTTACGGCAGTCGCGCTTTACGGCCGTATTTACGACAGTCGCTATTTACGGCCGTATTTACGGCAGTCGCGCTTTACGGCCGTATTTACGGCAGTCGCGCTTTACGGCCGTATTTACGGCAGTCGCGCTTTACGGCCGTATTTACGGCAGTCGCGCTTTACGGCCGTATTTACGACAGTCGCGATTTACGGCCGTATTTACGGCAGTCGCGCTTTACGGCCGTATTTACGACAGTCGCGCTTTACGGCCGTATTTACGGCAGTCGCGCTTTACGGCCGTATTTACGGCAGTCGCGCTTTACGGCCGTATTTACGACAGTCGCGCTTTACGGCCGTATTTACGGCAGTCGCGCTTTACGGCCGTATTTACGGCAGTCGCGCTTTACGGCCGTATTTACGACAGTCGCTATTTACGGCCGTATTTACGACAGTCGCGCATTACGGCCGTATTTACGACAGTCGCGCTTTACGGCCGTATTTACGACAGTCGCTATTTACGGCCGTATTTACGACAGTCGCGCTTTACGGCCGTATTTACGGCAGTCGCGCTTTACGGCCGTATTTACGGCAGTCGCGCTTTACGGCCGTATTTACGGCAGTCGCGCTTTACGGCCGTATTTACGGCAGTCGCGCTTACGGCCGTATTTACGGCAGTCGCGCTTTACGGCCGTATTTACGGCAGTCGCGCTTTACGGCCGTATTTACGGCAGTCGCGCTTTACGGCCGTATTTACGGCAGTCGCGCTTTACGGCCGTATTTACGGCAGTCGCGCTTTACGGCCGTATTTACGACAGTCGCTATTTACGGCCGTATTTACGGCAGTCGCGCTTTACGGCCGTATTTACGGCAGTCGCGCTTTACGGCCGTATTTACGGCAGTCGCGCTTTACGGCCGTATTTACGACAGTCGCTATTTACGGCCGTATTTACGGCAGTCGCGCTTTACGGCCGTATTTACGGCAGTCGCGCTTTACGGCCGTATTTACGGCAGTCGCGCTTTACGGCCGTATTTACGGCAGTCGCGCTTTACGGCCGTATTTACGGCAGTCGCGCTTTACGGCCGTATTTACGGCAGTCGCGCTTTACGGCCGTATTTACGGCAGTCGCGCTTTACGGCCGTATTTACGACAGTCGCTATTTACGGCCGTATTTACGGCAGTCGCGCTTTACGGCCGTATTTACGGCAGTCGCGCTTTACGGCCGTATTTACGGCAGTCGCGCTTTACGGCCGTATTTACGACAGTCGCGCTTTACGGCCGTATTTACGACAGTCGCGCTTTACGGCCGTATTTACGGCAGTCGCGCTTTACGGCCGTATTTACGACAGTCGCGCTTTACGGCCGTATTTACGGCAGTCGCGCTTTACGGCCGTATTTACGGCAGTCGCGCTTTACGGCCGTATTTACGACAGTCGCTATTTACGGCCGTATTTACGGCATTTGCGCTTTACGGCCGTATTTACGACAGTCGCGCTTTACGGCCGTATTTACGGCAGTCGCGCTTTACGGCCGTATTTACGACAGTCGCGCTTTACGGCCGTATTTACGGCAGTCGCGCTTTACGGCGTATTTACGGCAGTCGCGCTTTACGGCCGTATTTACGACAGTCGCTATTTACGGCCGTATTTACGGCATTTGCGCTTTACGGCCGTATTTACGACAGTCGCGCTTTACGGCCGTATTTACGGCAGTCGCGCTTTACGGCCGTATTTACGGCAGTCGCGATTTACGGCCGTATTTACGGCAGTCGCGCTTTACGGCCGTATTTACGGCAGTCGCGCTTTACGGCCGAATTTACGGCAGTCGCGCTTTACGGCCGTATTTACGACAGTCGCTATTTACGGCCGTATTTACGACAGTCGCGCTTTACGGCCGTATTTACGACAGTCGCGCTTTACGGCCGTATTTACGGCAGTCGCGCTTTACGGCCGTATTTACGGCAGTCGCGCTTTACGGCCGTATTTACGGCAGTCGCGCTTTACGGCCGTATTTACGACAGTCGCGCTTTACGGCCGTATTTACGGCAGTCGCGCTTTACGGCCGTATTTACGGCAGTCGCGCTTTACGGCCGTATTTACGGCAGTCGCGCTTTACGGCCGTATTTACGGCAGTCGCGCTTTACGGCCGTATTTACGGCAGTCGCGCTTTACGGCCGTATTTACGACAGTCGCGCTTTACGGCCGGATTTACGGCAGTCGCGCTTTACGGCCGTATTTACGACAGTCGCGCTTTACGGCCGTATTTACGACAGTCGCGATTTACGGCCGTATTTACGACAGTCGCGCTTTACGGCCGTATTTACGACAGTCGCTATTTACGGCCGTATTTACGACAGTCGCGCTTTACGGCCGTATTTAAGGCAGTCGCGCTTTACGGCCGTATTTACGGCAGTCGCGCTTTACGGCCGTATTTACGGCAGTCGCGCTTTACGGCCGTATTTACGACAGTCGCGATTTACGGCCGTATTTACGGCAGTCGCGCTTTACGGCCGTATTTACGACAGTCGCGCTTTACGGCCGTATTTACGACAGTCGCGCTTTACGGCCGTATTTACGACAGTCGCGCTTTACGGCCGTATTTACGACAGTCGCGATTTACGGCCGTATTTACGACAGTCGCGCTTTACGGCCGTATTTACGACAGTCGCGCTTTACGGCCGTAGTTACGACAGTCGCGCTTTACGGCCGTATTTACGACAGTCGCGATTTACGGCCGTATTTACGACAGTCGCGCTTTACGGCCGTATTTACGACAGTCGCGATTTACGGCCGTATTTACGACAGTCGCGCTTTACGGCCGTAAATACGGCAGTCGCGATTTACGGCCGTATTTACGGCAGTCGCGCTTTACGGCTGTATTTACGACAGTCGCGATTTACGGCCGTATTTACGGCAGTCGCGCTTTACGGCCGTATTTACGGCAGTCGCGCTTTACGGCCGTATTTACGGCAGTCGCGCTTTACGGCCGTATTTACGACAGTCGCGCTTTACGGCCGTATTTACGACAGTCGCTATTTACGGCCGTATTTACGACAGTCGCGCTTTACGGCCGTATTTACGGCAGTCGCGCTTTACGGCCGTATTTACGGCAGTCGCGCTTTACGGCCGTATTTACGACAGTCGCGCTTTACGGCCGTATTTACGGCAGTCGCGCTTTACGGCCGTATTTACGACAGTCGCGCTTTACGGCCGTATTTACGGCAGTCGCGCTTTACGGCCGTATTTACGGCAGTCGCGCTTTACGGCCGTATTTACGACAGTCGGGATTTACGGCCGTATTTACGGCAGTCGCGATTTACGGCCGTATTTACGACAGTCGCGCTTTACGGCCGTATTTACGACAGTCGCTATTTACGGCCGTATTTACGACAGTCGCGCTTTACGGCCGTATTTACGACAGTCGCGATTTACGGCCGTATTTACGGCAGTCGCGCTTTACGGCCGTATTTACGACAGTCGCGCTTTACGGCCGTATTTACGGCAGTCGCGATTTACGGCCGTATTTACGGCAGTCGCGCTTTACGGCCGTATTTACGACAGTCGCGCTTTACGGCCGTATTTACGGCAGTCGCGCTTTACGGCCGTATTTACGACAGTCGCGCTTTACGGCCGTATTTACGACAGTCAATATTTACGGCCGTATTTACGACAGTCGCGCTTTACGGCCGTATTTACGGCAGTCGCGCTTTACGGCCGTATTTACGGCAGTCGCGCTTTACGGCCGTATTTACGGCAGTCGCGCTTTACGGCCGTATTTACGGCAGTCGCGCTTTACGGCCGTATTTACGGCAGTCGCGATTTACGGCCGTATTTACGGCAGTCGCGCTTTACGGCCGTATTTACGGCAGTCGCGCTTTACGGCCGTATTTACGACAGTCGCGCTTTACGGCCGTATTTACGGCAGTCGCGCTTTACGGCCGTATTTACGGCAGTCGCGCTTTACGGCCGTATTTACGACAGTCGCGCTTTACGGCCGTATTTACGGCAGTCGCGCTTTACGGCCGTATTTACGACAGTCGCGCTTTACGGCCGTATTTACGACAGTCGCGCTTTACGGCCGTATTTACGGCAGTCGCGCTTTACGGCCGTATTTACGGCAGTCGCGCTTTACGGCCGTATTTACGACAGTCGCGCTTTACGGCCGTCTTTACGGCAGTCGCGCTTTACGGCCGTATTTACGACAGTCGCGCTTTACGGCCGTATTTACGGCAGTCGCGCTTTACGGCCGTATTTACGGCAGTCGCGCTTTACGGCCGTATTTACGGCAGTCGCGCTTTACGGCCGTATTTACGGCAGTCGCGCTTTACGGCCGTATTTACGACAGTCGCGCTTTACGGCTGTATTTACGGCAGTCGCGCTTTACGGCCGTATTTACGGCAGTCGCGCTTTACGGCCGTATTTCCGGCAGTCGCGTTTTACGGCCGTATTTACGGCAGTCGCGCTTTACGGCCGTATTTACGGCAGTCGCGCTTTACGGCCGTATTTACGGCAGTCGCGCTTTACGGCCGTATTTACGGCAGTCGCGATTGTCGGCCGTATTTACGGCAGTCGCGCTTTACGGCCGTATTTACGGCAGTCGCTATTTACGGCCGTATTTACGACAGTCGCGCTTTACGGCCGTATTTACGGCAGTCGCGCTTTACGGCCGTATTTACGGCAGTCGCGCTTTACGGCCGTATTTACGACAGTCGCGCTTTACGGCCGTATTTACGGCAGTCGCGCTTTACGGCCGTATTTACGACAGTCGCGCTTTACGGCCGTATTTACGACAGTCGCGCTTTACGGCCGTATTTACGGCAGTCGCGCTTTACGGCCGTATTTACGACAGTCGCGCTTTACCGCCGTATTTACGACAGTCGCGCTTTACGGCCGTCTTTACGGCAGTCGCTATTTACGGCCGTATTTACGACAGTCGCGCTTTACGGCCGTATTTACGGCAGTCGCGCTTTACGGCCGTATTTACGGCAGTCGCGCTTTACGGCCGTATTTACGGCAGTCGCGCTTTACGGCCGTATTTACGACAGTCGCTATTTACGGCCGTATTTACGGCAGTCGCGCTTTACGGCCGTATTTACGGCAGTCGCGCTTTACGGCCGTATTTACGGCAGTCGCGCTTTACGGCCGTATTTACGACAGTCGCTATTTACGGCCGTATTTACGGCAGTCGCGCTTTACGGCCGTATTTACGACAGTCGCGCTTTACGGCCGTATTTACGGCAGTCGCGCTTTACGGCCGTATA
>NW_026948743.1:0-41791 GCF_035770615.1 Melospiza melodia melodia | reverse complement strand
TAGACATCCGTGCAACTTCTAGAACACGATGGGAGATGTTTTCTGTGCTGGCACAGTTTTTCCTAGCCAGACATAGTGGAAAAGCTTGTTGCCGAGGTGTAGATGAGAAGAGGAGCTAAAGAGGAAGGTAGGATGCTCTCCGGAGGTAAGAGCCGCTGCCGGGCGTCTTTCGGCAGAAGCCGCGCTAAGGAGAGCGCTGTGAGCGGCACAATCGTCTTTGCGCGAAGAAGCCGCTTCTTGGGCTCCGGCAGCCGGCGAGAGCGGCAGCTTCGGGAAGGTGAAGAAGCAAGCTGTACAACACTGGGATTGTGTGCGCACCTTGCCAACTGATAGAAAACAGTACCTTTGCACTCTCCTGACTTTTCCAATCACAGGAACATTCGATTGGAAGCTGTTTTGGACAACTTTTCTTTTCTTCCTGCCAAACACTTGGCAGACATCCGTGCAACTTCTAGAACACGATGGATATGTTTTCTGTGCTGGCACAGTTTTTCCTAGCCAGACATAGTGGAAAAGCTTGTTGCCGAGGTGTAGATGAGAAGAGGAGCTAAAGAGGAAGGTAGGATGCTCTCCGGAGGTAAGAGCCGCTGCCGGGCGTCTTTCGGCAGAAGCCGCGCTAAGGAGAGCACTGTGAGCGGCACAATCGTCTTTGCGCGAAGAAGCCGCTTCTTGGGCTCCGGCAGCCGGCGAGAGCGGCAGCTTCGGGAAGGTGAAGAAGCAAGCTGTACAACACTGGGATTGTGTGCGCACCTTGCCAACTGATAGAAAACAGTACCTTTGCACTCTCCTGACTTTTCCAATCACAGGAACATTCGATTGGAAGCTGTTTTGGACAACTTTTCTTTTCTTCCTGCCAAACACTTGGCAGACATCCGTGCAACTTCTAGAACACGATGGGAGATGTTTTCTGTGCTGGCACAGTTTTTCCTAGCCAGACATAGTGGAAAAGCTTGTTGCCGAGGTGTAGATGAGAAGAGGAGCTAAAGAGGAAGGTAGGATGCTCTCCGGAGGTAAGAGCCGCTGCCGGGCGTCTTTCGGCAGAAGCCGCGCTAAGGAGAGCACTGTGAGCGGCATAATCGTCTTTGCGCGAAGAAGCCGCTTCTTGGGCTCCGGCAGCCGGCGAGAGCGGCAGCTTCGGGAAGGTGAAGAAGCAAGCTGTACAACACTGGGATTGTGTGCGCACCTTGCCAACTGATAGAAAACAGTACCTTTGCACTCTCCTGACTTTTCCAATCACAGGAACATTCGATTGGAAGCTGTTTTGGACAACTTTTCTTTTCTTCCTGCCAAACACTTGGCAGACATCCGTGCAACTTCTAGAACACGATGGGAGATGTTTTCTGTGCTGGCACAGTTTTTCCTAGCCAGACATAGTGGAAAAGCTTGTTGCCGAGGTGTAGATGAGAAGAGGAGCTAAAGAGGAAGGTAGGATGCTCTCCGGAGGTAAGAGCCGCTGCCGGGCGTCTTTCGGCAGAAGCCGCGCTAAGGAGAGCACTGTGAGCGGCACAATCGTCTTTGCGCGAAGAAGCCGCTTCTTGGGCTCCGGCAGCCGGCGAGAGCGGCAGCTTCGGGAAGGTGAAGAAGCAAGCTGTACAACACTGGGATTGTGTGCGCACCTTGCCAACTGATAGAAAACAGTACCTTTGCACTCTCCTGACTTTTCCAATCACAGGAACATTCGATTGGAAGCTGTTTTGGACAACTTTTCTTTTCTTCCTGCCAAACACTTGGCAGACATCCGTGCAACTTCTAGAACACGATGGGAGATGTTTTCTGTGCTGGCACAGTTTTTCCTAGCCAGACATAGTGGAAAAGCTTGTTGCCGAGGTGTAGATGAGAAGAGGAGCTAAAGAGGAAGGTAGGATGCTCTCCGGAGGTAAGAGCCGCTGCCGGGCGTCTTTCGGCAGAAGCCGCGCTAAGGAGAGCACTGTGAGCGGCACAATCGTCTTTGCGCGAAGAAGCCGCTTCTTGGGCTCCGGCAGCCGGCGAGAGCGGCAGCTTCGGGAAGGTGAAGAAGCAAGCTGTACAACACTGGGATTGTGTGCGCACCTTGCCAACTGATAGAAAACAGTACCTTTGCACTCTCCTGACTTTTCCAATCACAGGAACATTCGATTGGAAGCTGTTTTGGACAACTTTTCTTTTCTTCCTGCCAAACACTTGGCAGACATCCGTGCAACTTCTAGAACACGATGGGAGATGTTTTCTGTGCTGGCACAGTTTTTCCTAGCCAGACATAGTGGAAAAGCTTGTTGCCGAGGTGTAGATGAGAAGAGGAGCTAAAGAGGAAGGTAGGATGCTCTCCGGAGGTAAGAGCCGCTGCCGGGCGTCTTTCGGCAGAAGCCGCGCTAAGGAGAGCACTGTGAGCGGCACAATCGTCTTTGCGCGAAGAAGCCGCTTCTTGGGCTCCGGCAGCCGGCGAGAGCGGCAGCTTCGGGAAGGTGAAGAAGCAAGCTGTACAACACTGGGATTGTGTGCGCACCTTGCCAACTGATAGAAAACAGTACCTTTGCACTCTCCTGACTTTTCCAATCACAGGAACATTCGATTGGAAGCTGTTTTGGACAACTTTTCTTTTCTTCCTGCCAAACACTTGGCAGACATCCGTGCAACTTCTAGAACACGATGGGAGATGTTTTCTGTGCTGGCACAGTTTTTCCTAGCCAGACATAGTGGAAAAGCTTGTTGCCGAGGTGTAGATGAGAAGAGGAGCTAAAGAGGAAGGTAGGATGCTCTCCGGAGGTAAGAGCCGCTGCCGGGCGTCTTTCGGCAGAAGCCGCGCTAAGGAGAGCACTGTGAGCGGCACAATCGTCTTTGCGCGAAGAAGCCGCTTCTTGGGCTCCGGCAGCCGGCGAGAGCGGCAGCTTCGGGAAGGTGAAGAAGCAAGCTGTACAACACTGGGATTGTGTGCGCACCTTGCCAACTGATAGAAAACAGTACCTTTGCACTCTCCTGACTTTTCCAATCACAGGAACATTCGATTGGAAGCTGTTTTGGACAACTTTTCTTTTCTTCCTGCCAAACACTTGGCAGACATCCGTGCAACTTCTAGAACACGATGGGAGATGTTTTCTGTGCTGGCACAGTTTTTCCTAGCCAGACATAGTGGAAAAGCTTGTTGCCGAGGTGTAGATGAGAAGAGGAGCTAAAGAGGAAGGTAGGATGCTCTCCGGAGGTAAGAGCCGCTGCCGGGCGTCTTTCGGCAGAAGCCGCGCTAAGGAGAGCACTGTGAGCGGCACAATCGTCTTTGCGCGAAGAAGCCGCTTCTTGGGCTCCGGCAGCCGGCGAGAGCGGCAGCTTCGGGAAGGTGAAGAAGCAAGCTGTACAACACTGGGATTGTGTGCGCACCTTGCCAACTGATAGAAAACAGTACCTTTGCACTCTCCTGACTTTTCCAATCACAGGAACATTCGATTGGAAGCTGTTTTGGACAACTTTTCTTTTCTTCCTGCCAAACACTTGGCAGACATCCGTGCAACTTCTAGAACACGATGGGAGATGTTTTCTGTGCTGGCACAGTTTTTCCTAGCCAGACATAGTGGAAAAGCTTGTTGCCGAGGTGTAGATGAGAAGAGGAGCTAAAGAGGAAGGTAGGATGCTCTCCGGAGGTAAGAGCCGCTGCCGGGCGTCTTTCGGCAGAAGCCGCGCTAAGGAGAGCACTGTGAGCGGCACAATCGTCTTTGCGCGAAGAAGCCGCTTCTTGGGCTCCGGCAGCCGGCGAGAGCGGCAGCTTCGGAAGGTGAAGAAGCAAGCTGTACAACACTGGGATTGTGTGCGCACCTTGCCAACTGATAGAAAACAGTACCTTTGCACTCTCCTGACTTTTCCAATCACAGGAACATTCGATTGGAAGCTGTTTTGGACAACTTTTCTTTTCTTCCTGCCAAACACTTGGCAGACATCCGTGCAACTTCTAGAACACGATGGGAGATGTTTTCTGTGCTGGCACAGTTTTTCCTAGCCAGACATAGTGGAAAAGCTTGTTGCCGAGGTGTAGATGAGAAGAGGAGCTAAAGAGGAAGGTAGGATGCTCTCCGGAGGTAAGAGCCGCTGCCGGGCGTCTTTCGGCAGAAGCCGCGCTAAGGAGAGCACTGTGAGCGGCACAATCGTCTTTGCGCGAAGAAGCCGCTTCTTGGGCTCCGGCAGCCGGCGAGAGCGGCAGCTTCGGGAAGGTGAAGAAGCAAGCTGTACAACACTGGGATTGTGTGCGCACCTTGCCAACTGATAGAAAACAGTACCTTTGCACTCTCCTGACTTTTCCAATCACAGGAACATTCGATTGGAAGCTGTTTTGGACAACTTTTCTTTTCTTCCTGCCAAACACTTGGCAGACATCCGTGCAACTTCTAGAACACGATGGGAGATGTTTTCTGTGCTGGCACAGTTTTTCCTAGCCAGACATAGTGGAAAAGCTTGTTGCCGAGGTGTAGATGAGAAGAGGAGCTAAAGAGGAAGGTAGGATGCTCTCCGGAGGTAAGAGCCGCTGCCGGGCGTCTTTCGGCAGAAGCCGCGCTAAGGAGAGCACTGTGAGCGGCACAATCGTCTTTGCGCGAAGAAGCCGCTTCTTGGGCTCCGGCAGCCGGCGAGAGCGGCAGCTTCGGGAAGGTGAAGAAGCAAGCTGTACAACACTGGGATTGTGTGCGCACCTTGCCAACTGATAGAAAACAGTACCTTTGCACTCTCCTGACTTTTCCAATCACAGGAACATTCGATTGGAAGCTGTTTTGGACAACTTTTCTTTTCTTCCTGCCAAACACTTGGCAGACATCCGTGCAACTTCTAGAACACGATGGGAGATGTTTTCTGTGCTGGCACAGTTTTTCCTAGCCAGACATAGTGGAAAAGCTTGTTGCCGAGGTGTAGATGAGAAGAGGAGCTAAAGAGGAAGGTAGGATGCTCTCCGGAGGTAAGAGCCGCTGCCGGGCGTCTTTCGGCAGAAGCCGCGCTAAGGAGAGCACTGTGAGCGGCACAATCGTCTTTGCGCGAAGAAGCCGCTTCTTGGGCTCCGGCAGCCGGCGAGAGCGGCAGCTTCGGGAAGGTGAAGAAGCAAGCTGTACAACACTGGGATTGTGTGCGCACCTTGCCAACTGATAGAAAACAGTACCTTTGCACTCTCCTGACTTTTCCAATCACAGGAACATTCGATTGGAAGCTGTTTTGGACAACTTTTCTTTTCTTCCTGCCAAACACTTGGCAGACATCCGTGCAACTTCTAGAACACGATGGGAGATGTTTTCTGTGCTGGCACAGTTTTTCCTAGCCAGACATAGTGGAAAAGCTTGTTGCCGAGGTGTAGATGAGAAGAGGAGCTAAAGAGGAAGGTAGGATGCTCTCCGGAGGTAAGAGCCGCTGCCGGGCGTCTTTCGGCAGAAGCCGCGCTAAGGAGAGCACTGTGAGCGGCACAATCGTCTTTGCGCGAAGAAGCCGCTTCTTGGGCTCCGGCAGCCGGCGAGAGCGGCAGCTTCGGGAAGGTGAAGAAGCAAGCTGTACAACACTGGGATTGTGTGCGCACCTTGCCAACTGATAGAAAACAGTACCTTTGCACTCTCCTGACTTTTCCAATCACAGGAACATTCGATTGGAAGCTGTTTTGGACAACTTTTCTTTTCTTCCTGCCAAACACTTGGCAGACATCCGTGCAACTTCTAGAACACGATGGGAGATGTTTTCTGTGCTGGCACAGTTTTTCCTAGCCAGACATAGTGGAAAAGCTTGTTGCCGAGGTGTAGACTGAGAAGAGGAGCTAAAGAGGAAGGTAGGATGCTCTCCGGAGGTAAGAGCCGCTGCCGGGCGTCTTTCGGCAGAAGCCGCGCTAAGGAGAGCACTGTGAGCGGCACAATCGTCTTTGCGCGAAGAAGCCGCTTCTTGGGCTCCGGCAGCCGGCGAGAGCGGCAGCTTCGGGAAGGTGAAGAAGCAAGCTGTACAACACTGGGATTGTGTGCGCACCTTGCCAACTGATAGAAAACAGTACCTTTGCACTCTCCTGACTTTTCCAATCACAGGAACATTCGATTGGAAGCTGTTTTGGACAACTTTTCTTTTCTTCCTGCCAAACACTTGGCAGACATCCGTGCAACTTCTAGAACACGAGGGGAGATGTTTTCTGTGCTGGCACAGTTTTTCCTAGCCAGACATAGTGGAAAAGCTTGTTGCCGAGGTGTAGATGAGAAGAGGAGCTAAAGAGGAAGGTAGGATGCTCTCCGGAGGTAAGAGCCGCTGCCGGGCGTCTTTCGGCAGAAGCCGCGCTAAGGAGAGCACTGTGAGCGGCACAATCGTCTTTGCGCGAAGAAGCCGCTTCTTGGGCTCCGGCAGCCGGCGAGAGCGGCAGCTTCGGGAAGGTGAAGAAGCAAGCTGTACAACACTGGGATTGTGTGCGCACCTTGCCAACTGATAGAAAACAGTACCTTTGCACTCTCCTGACTTTTCCAATCACAGGAACATTCGATTGGAAGCTGTTTTGGACAACTTTTCTTTTCTTCCTGCCAAACACTTGGCAGACATCCGTGCAACTTCTAGAACACGATGGGAGATGTTTTCTGTGCTGGCACAGTTTTTCCTAGCCAGACATAGTGGAAAAGCTTGTTGCCGAGGTGTAGATGAGAAGAGGAGCTAAAGAGGAAGGTAGGATGCTCTCCGGAGGTAAGAGCCGCTGCCGGGCGTCTTTCGGCAGAAGCCGCGCTAAGGAGAGCACTGTGAGCGGCACAATCGTCTTTGCGCGAAGAAGCCGCTTCTTGGGCTCCGGCAGCCGGCGAGAGCGGCAGCTTCGGGAAGGTGAAGAAGCAAGCTGTACAACACTGGGATTGTGTGCGCACCTTGCCAACTGATAGAAAACAGTACCTTTGCACTCTCCTGACTTTTCCAATCACAGGAACATTCGATTGGAAGCTGTTTTGGACAACTTTTCTTTTCTTCCTGCCAAACACTTGGCAGACATCCGTGCAACTTCTAGAACACGAGGGGAGATGTTTTCTGTGCTGGCACAGTTTTTCCTAGCCAGACATAGTGGAAAAGCTTGTTGCCGAGGTGTAGATGAGAAGAGGAGCTAAAGAGGAAGGTAGGATGCTCTCCGGAGGTAAGAGCCGCTGCCGGGCGTCTTTCGGCAGAAGCCGCGCTAAGGAGAGCACTGTGAGCGGCACAATCGTCTTTGCGCGAAGAAGCCGCTTCTTGGGCTCCGGCAGCCGGCGAGAGCGGCAGCTTCGGGAAGGTGAAGAAGCAAGCTGTACAACACTGGGATTGTGTGCGCACCTTGCCAACTGATAGAAAACAGTACCTTTGCACTCTCCTGACTTTTCCAATCACAGGAACATTCGATTGGAAGCTGTTTTGGACAACTTTTCTTTTCTTCCTGCCAAACACTTGGCAGACATCCGTGCAACTTCTAGAACACGATGGGAGATGTTTTCTGTGCTGGCACAGTTTTTCCTAGCCAGACATAGTGGAAAAGCTTGTTGCCGAGGTGTAGATGAGAAGAGGAGCTAAAGAGGAAGGTAGGATGCTCTCCGGAGGTAAGAGCCGCTGCCGGGCGTCTTTCGGCAGAAGCCGCGCTAAGGAGAGCGCTGTGAGCGGCACAATCGTCTTTGCGCGAAGAAGCCGCTTCTTGGGCTCCGGCAGCCGGCGAGAGCGGCAGCTTCGGGAAGGTGAAGAAGCAAGCTGTACAACACTGGGATTGTGTGCGCACCTTGCCAACTGATAGAAAACAGTACCTTTGCACTCTCCTGACTTTTCCAATCACAGGAACATTCGATTGGAAGCTGTTTTGGACAACTTTTCTTTTCTTCCTGCCAAACACTTGGCAGACATCCGTGCAACTTCTAGAACACGATGGGAGATGTTTTCTGTGCTGGCACAGTTTTTCCTAGCCAGACATAGTGGAAAAGCTTGTTGCCGAGGTGTAGATGAGAAGAGGAGCTAAAGAGGAAGGTAGGATGCTCTCCGGAGGTAAGAGCCGCTGCCGGGCGTCTTTCGGCAGAAGCCGCGCTAAGGAGAGCACTGTGAGCGGCACAATCGTCTTTGCGCGAAGAAGCCGCTTCTTGGGCTCCGGCAGCCGGCGAGAGCGGCAGCTTCGGAAGGTGAAGAAGCAAGCTGTACAACACTGGGATTGTGTGCGCACCTTGCCAACTGATAGAAAACAGTACCTTTGCACTCTCCTGACTTTTCCAATCACAGGAACATTCGATTGGAAGCTGTTTTGGACAACTTTTCTTTTCTTCCTGCCAAACACTTGGCAGACATCCGTGCAACTTCTAGAACACGATGGGAGATGTTTTCTGTGCTGGCACAGTTTTTCCTAGCCAGACATAGTGGAAAAGCTTGTTGCCGAGGTGTAGATGAGAAGAGGAGCTAAAGAGGAAGGTAGGATGCTCTCCGGAGGTAAGAGCCGCTGCCGGGCGTCTTTCGGCAGAAGCCGCGCTAAGGAGAGCACTGTGAGCGGCACAATCGTCTTTGCGCGAAGAAGCCGCTTCTTGGGCTCCGGCAGCCGGCGAGAGCGGCAGCTTCGGGAAGGTGAAGAAGCAAGCTGTACAACACTGGGATTGTGTGCGCACCTTGCCAACTGATAGAAAACAGTACCTTTGCACTCTCCTGACTTTTCCAATCACAGGAACATTCGATTGGAAGCTGTTTTGGACAACTTTTCTTTTCTTCCTGCCAAACACTTGGCAGACATCCGTGCAACTTCTAGAACACGATGGGAGATGTTTTCTGTGCTGGCACAGTTTTTCCTAGCCAGACATAGTGGAAAAGCTTGTTGCCGAGGTGTAGATGAGAAGAGGAGCTAAAGAGGAAGGTAGGATGCTCTCCGGAGGTAAGAGCCGCTGCCGGGCGTCTTTCGGCAGAAGCCGCGCTAAGGAGAGCACTGTGAGCGGCACAATCGTCTTTGCGCGAAGAAGCCGCTTCTTGGGCTCCGGCAGCCGGCGAGAGCGGCAGCTTCGGGAAGGTGAAGAAGCAAGCTGTACAACACTGGGATTGTGTGCGCACCTTGCCAACTGATAGAAAACAGTACCTTTGCACTCTCCTGACTTTTCCAATCACAGGAACATTCGATTGGAAGCTGTTTTGGACAACTTTTCTTTTCTTCCTGCCAAACACTTGGCAGACATCCGTGCAACTTCTAGAACACGATGGGAGATGTTTTCTGTGCTGGCACAGTTTTTCCTAGCCAGACATAGTGGAAAAGCTTGTTGCCGAGGTGTAGATGAGAAGAGGAGCTAAAGAGGAAGGTAGGATGCTCTCCGGAGGTAAGAGCCGCTGCCGGGCGTCTTTCGGCAGAAGCCGCGCTAAGGAGAGCACTGTGAGCGGCACAATCGTCTTTGCGCGAAGAAGCCGCTTCTTGGGCTCCGGCAGCCGGCGAGAGCGGCAGCTTCGGGAAGGTGAAGAAGCAAGCTGTACAACACTGGGATTGTGTGCGCACCTTGCCAACTGATAGAAAACAGTACCTTTGCACTCTCCTGACTTTTCCAATCACAGGAACATTCGATTGGAAGCTGTTTTGGACAACTTTTCTTTTCTTCCTGCCAAACACTTGGCAGACATCCGTGCAACTTCTAGAACACGATGGGAGATGTTTTCTGTGCTGGCACAGTTTTTCCTAGCCAGACATAGTGGAAAAGCTTGTTGCCGAGGTGTAGATGAGAAGAGGAGCTAAAGAGGAAGGTAGGATGCTCTCCGGAGGTAAGAGCCGCTGCCGGGCGTCTTTCGGCAGAAGCCGCGCTAAGGAGAGCGCTGTGAGCGGCACAATCGTCTTTGCGCGAAGAAGCCGCTTCTTGGGCTCCGGCAGCCGGCGAGAGCGGCAGCTTCGGGAAGGTGAAGAAGCAAGCTGTACAACACTGGGATTGTGTGCGCACCTTGCCAACTGATAGAAAACAGTACCTTTGCACTCTCCTGACTTTTCCAATCACAGGAACATTCGATTGGAAGCTGTTTTGGACAACTTTTCTTTTCTTCCTGCCAAACACTTGGCAGACATCCGTGCAACTTCTAGAACACGATGGGAGATGTTTTCTGTGCTGGCACAGTTTTTCCTAGCCAGACATAGTGGAAAAGCTTGTTGCCGAGGTGTAGATGAGAAGAGGAGCTAAAGAGGAAGGTAGGATGCTCTCCGGAGGTAAGAGCCGCTGCCGGGCGTCTTTCGGCAGAAGCCGCGCTAAGGAGAGCACTGTGAGCGGCACAATCGTCTTTGCGCGAAGAAGCCGCTTCTTGGGCTCCGGCAGCCGGCGAGAGCGGCAGCTTCGGGAAGGTGAAGAAGCAAGCTGTACAACACTGGGATTGTGTGCGCACCTTGCCAACTGATAGAAAACAGTACCTTTGCACTCTCCTGACTTTTCCAATCACAGGAACATTCGATTGGAAGCTGTTTTGGACAACTTTTCTTTTCTTCCTGCCAAACACTTGGCAGACATCCGTGCAACTTCTAGAACACGATGGGAGATGTTTTCTGTGCTGGCACAGTTTTTCCTAGCCAGACATAGTGGAAAAGCTTGTTGCCGAGGTGTAGATGAGAAGAGGAGCTAAAGAGGAAGGTAGGATGCTCTCCGGAGGTAAGAGCCGCTGCCGGGCGTCTTTCGGCAGAAGCCGCGCTAAGGAGAGCACTGTGAGCGGCATAATCGTCTTTGCGCGAAGAAGCCGCTTCTTGGGCTCCGGCAGCCGGCGAGAGCGGCAGCTTCGGGAAGGTGAAGAAGCAAGCTGTACAACACTGGGATTGTGTGCGCATCTTGCCAACTGATAGAAAACAGTACCTTTGCACTCTCCTGACTTTTCCAATCACAGGAACATTCGATTGGAAGCTGTTTTGGACAACTTTTCTTTTCTTCCTGCCAAACACTTGGCAGACATCCGTGCAACTTCTAGAACACGATGGGAGATGTTTTCTGTGCTGGCACAGTTTTTCCTAGCCAGACATAGTGGAAAAGCTTGTTGCCGAGGTGTAGATGAGAAGAGGAGCTAAAGAGGAAGGTAGGATGCTCTCCGGAGGTAAGAGCCGCTGCCGGGCGTCTTTCGGCAGAAGCCGCGCTAAGGAGAGCACTGTGAGCGGCACAATCGTCTTTGCGCGAAGAAGCCGCTTCTTGGGCTCCGGCAGCCGGCGAGAGCGGCAGCTTCGGGAAGGTGAAGAAGCAAGCTGTACAACACTGGGATTGTGTGCGCACCTTGCCAACTGATAGAAAACAGTACCTTTGCACTCTCCTGACTTTTCCAATCACAGGAACATTCGATTGGAAGCTGTTTTGGACAACTTTTCTTTTCTTCCTGCCAAACACTTGGCAGACATCCGTGCAACTTCTAGAACACGAGGGGAGATGTTTTCTGTGCTGGCACAGTTTTTCCTAGCCAGACATAGTGGAAAAGCTTGTTGCCGAGGTGTAGATGAGAAGAGGAGCTAAAGAGGAAGGTAGGATGCTCTCCGGAGGTAAGAGCCGCTGCCGGGCGTCTTTCGGCAGAAGCCGCGCTAAGGAGAGCACTGTGAGCGGCACAATCGTCTTTGCGCGAAGAAGCCGCTTCTTGGGCTCCGGCAGCCGGCGAGAGCGGCAGCTTCGGGAAGGTGAAGAAGCAAGCTGTACAACACTGGGATTGTGTGCGCACCTTGCCAACTGATAGAAAACAGTACCTTTGCACTCTCCTGACTTTTCCAATCACAGGAACATTCGATTGGAAGCTGTTTTGGACAACTTTTCTTTTCTTCCTGCCAAACACTTGGCAGACATCCGTGCAACTTCTAGAACACGATGGGAGATGTTTTCTGTGCTGGCACAGTTTTTCCTAGCCAGACATAGTGGAAAAGCTTGTTGCCGAGGTGTAGATGAGAAGAGGAGCTAAAGAGGAAGGTAGGATGCTCTCCGGAGGTAAGAGCCGCTGCCGGGCGTCTTTCGGCAGAAGCCGCGCTAAGGAGAGCACTGTGAGCGGCACAATCGTCTTTGCGCGAAGAAGCCGCTTCTTGGGCTCCGGCAGCCGGCGAGAGCGGCAGCTTCGGGAAGGTGAAGAAGCAAGCTGTACAACACTGGGATTGTGTGCGCACCTTGCCAACTGATAGAAAACAGTACCTTTGCACTCTCCTGACTTTTCCAATCACAGGAACATTCGATTGGAAGCTGTTTTGGACAACTTTTCTTTTCTTCCTGCCAAACACTTGGCAGACATCCGTGCAACTTCTAGAACACGATGGGAGATGTTTTCTGTGCTGGCACAGTTTTTCCTAGCCAGACATAGTGGAAAAGCTTGTTGCCGAGGTGTAGATGAGAAGAGGAGCTAAAGAGGAAGGTAGGATGCTCTCCGGAGGTAAGAGCCGCTGCCGGGCGTCTTTCGGCAGAAGCCGCGCTAAGGAGAGCACTGTGAGCGGCACAATCGTCTTTGCGCGAAGAAGCCGCTTCTTGGGCTCCGGCAGCCGGCGAGAGCGGCAGCTTCGGGAAGGTGAAGAAGCAAGCTGTACAACACTGGGATTGTGTGCGCACCTTGCCAACTGATAGAAAACAGTACCTTTGCACTCTCCTGACTTTTCCAATCACAGGAACATTCGATTGGAAGCTGTTTTGGACAACTTTTCTTTTCTTCCTGCCAAACACTTGGCAGACATCCGTGCAACTTCTAGAACACGATGGGAGATGTTTTCTGTGCTGGCACAGTTTTTCCTAGCCAGACATAGTGGAAAAGCTTGTTGCCGAGGTGTAGATGAGAAGAGGAGCTAAAGAGGAAGGTAGGATGCTCTCCGGAGGTAAGAGCCGCTGCCGGGCGTCTTTCGGCAGAAGCCGCGCTAAGGAGAGCGCTGTGAGCGGCACAATCGTCTTTGCGCGAAGAAGCCGCTTCTTGGGCTCCGGCAGCCGGCGAGAGCGGCAGCTTCGGGAAGGTGAAGAAGCAAGCTGTACAACACTGGGATTGTGTGCGCACCTTGCCAACTGATAGAAAACAGTACCTTTGCACTCTCCTGACTTTTCCAATCACAGGAACATTCGATTGGAAGCTGTTTTGGACAACTTTTCTTTTCTTCCTGCCAAACACTTGGCAGACATCCGTGCAACTTCTAGAACACGATGGGATATGTTTTCTGTGCTGGCACAGTTTTTCCTAGCCAGACATAGTGGAAAAGCTTGTTGCCGAGGTGTAGATGAGAAGAGGAGCTAAAGAGGAAGGTAGGATGCTCTCCGGAGGTAAGAGCCGCTGCCGGGCGTCTTTCGGCAGAAGCCGCGCTAAGGAGAGCACTGTGAGCGGCACAATCGTCTTTGCGCGAAGAAGCCGCTTCTTGGGCTCCGGCAGCCGGCGAGAGCGGCAGCTTCGGGAAGGTGAAGAAGCAAGCTGTACAACACTGGGATTGTGTGCGCACCTTGCCAACTGATAGAAAACAGTACCTTTGCACTCTCCTGACTTTTCCAATCACAGGAACATTCGATTGGAAGCTGTTTTGGACAACTTTTCTTTTCTTCCTGCCAAACACTTGGCAGACATCCGTGCAACTTCTAGAACACGATGGGAGATGTTTTCTGTGCTGGCACAGTTTTTCCTAGCCAGACATAGTGGAAAAGCTTGTTGCCGAGGTGTAGATGAGAAGAGGAGCTAAAGAGGAAGGTAGGATGCTCTCCGGAGGTAAGAGCCGCTGCCGGGCGTCTTTCGGCAGAAGCCGCGCTAAGGAGAGCACTGTGAGCGGCATAATCGTCTTTGCGCGAAGAAGCCGCTTCTTGGGCTCCGGCAGCCGGCGAGAGCGGCAGCTTCGGGAAGGTGAAGAAGCAAGCTGTACAACACTGGGATTGTGTGCGCACCTTGCCAACTGATAGAAAACAGTACCTTTGCACTCTCCTGACTTTTCCAATCACAGGAACATTCGATTGGAAGCTGTTTTGGACAACTTTTCTTTTCTTCCTGCCAAACACTTGGCAGACATCCGTGCAACTTCTAGAACACGATGGGAGATGTTTTCTGTGCTGGCACAGTTTTTCCTAGCCAGACATAGTGGAAAAGCTTGTTGCCGAGGTGTAGATGAGAAGAGGAGCTAAAGAGGAAGGTAGGATGCTCTCCGGAGGTAAGAGCCGCTGCCGGGCGTCTTTCGGCAGAAGCCGCGCTAAGGAGAGCACTGTGAGCGGCACAATCGTCTTTGCGCGAAGAAGCCGCTTCTTGGGCTCCGGCAGCCGGCGAGAGCGGCAGCTTCGGGAAGGTGAAGAAGCAAGCTGTACAACACTGGGATTGTGTGCGCACCTTGCCAACTGATAGAAAACAGTACCTTTGCACTCTCCTGACTTTTCCAATCACAGGAACATTCGATTGGAAGCTGTTTTGGACAACTTTTCTTTTCTTCCTGCCAAACACTTGGCAGACATCCGTGCAACTTCTAGAACACGATGGGAGATGTTTTCTGTGCTGGCACAGTTTTTCCTAGCCAGACATAGTGGAAAAGCTTGTTGCCGAGGTGTAGATGAGAAGAGGAGCTAAAGAGGAAGGTAGGATGCTCTCCGGAGGTAAGAGCCGCTGCCGGGCGTCTTTCGGCAGAAGCCGCGCTAAGGAGAGCACTGTGAGCGGCACAATCGTCTTTGCGCGAAGAAGCCGCTTCTTGGGCTCCGGCAGCCGGCGAGAGCGGCAGCTTCGGGAAGGTGAAGAAGCAAGCTGTACAACACTGGGATTGTGTGCGCACCTTGCCAACTGATAGAAAACAGTACCTTTGCACTCTCCTGACTTTTCCAATCACAGGAACATTCGATTGGAAGCTGTTTTGGACAACTTTTCTTTTCTTCCTGCCAAACACTTGGCAGACATCCGTGCAACTTCTAGAACACGATGGGAGATGTTTTCTGTGCTGGCACAGTTTTTCCTAGCCAGACATAGTGGAAAAGCTTGTTGCCGAGGTGTAGATGAGAAGAGGAGCTAAAGAGGAAGGTAGGATGCTCTCCGGAGGTAAGAGCCGCTGCCGGGCGTCTTTCGGCAGAAGCCGCGCTAAGGAGAGCACTGTGAGCGGCACAATCGTCTTTGCGCGAAGAAGCCGCTTCTTGGGCTCCGGCAGCCGGCGAGAGCGGCAGCTTCGGGAAGGTGAAGAAGCAAGCTGTACAACACTGGGATTGTGTGCGCACCTTGCCAACTGATAGAAAACAGTACCTTTGCACTCTCCTGACTTTTCCAATCACAGGAACATTCGATTGGAAGCTGTTTTGGACAACTTTTCTTTTCTTCCTGCCAAACACTTGGCAGACATCCGTGCAACTTCTAGAACACGATGGGAGATGTTTTCTGTGCTGGCACAGTTTTTCCTAGCCAGACATAGTGGAAAAGCTTGTTGCCGAGGTGTAGATGAGAAGAGGAGCTAAAGAGGAAGGTAGGATGCTCTCCGGAGGTAAGAGCCGCTGCCGGGCGTCTTTCGGCAGAAGCCGCGCTAAGGAGAGCGCTGTGAGCGGCACAATCGTCTTTGCGCGAAGAAGCCGCTTCTTGGGCTCCGGCAGCCGGCGAGAGCGGCAGCTTCGGGAAGGTGAAGAAGCAAGCTGTACAACACTGGGATTGTGTGCGCACCTTGCCAACTGATAGAAAACAGTACCTTTGCACTCTCCTGACTTTTCCAATCACAGGAACATTCGAT
This sequence comes from Melospiza melodia melodia, assembly GCF_035770615.1. Lineage (NCBI taxonomy): Eukaryota > Metazoa > Chordata > Aves > Passeriformes > Passerellidae > Melospiza > Melospiza melodia. The sequence continues at coordinate 26,253 of NW_026948743.1, read as the reverse complement.
TGGAAGCTGTTTTGGACAACTTTTCTTTTCTTCCTGCCAAACACTTGGCAGACATCCGTGCAACTTCTAGAACACGATGGGAGATGTTTTCTGTGCTGGCACAGTTTTTCCTAGCCAGACATAGTGGAAAAGCTTGTTGCCGAGGTGTAGATGAGAAGAGGAGCTAAAGAGGAAGGTAGGATGCTCTCCGGAGGTAAGAGCCGCTGCCGGGCGTCTTTCGGCAGAAGCCGCGCTAAGGAGAGCACTGTGAGCGGCACAATCGTCTTTGCGCGAAGAAGCCGCTTCTTGGGCTCCGGCAGCCGGCGAGAGCGGCAGCTTCGGGAAGGTGAAGAAGCAAGCTGTACAACACTGGGATTGTGTGCGCACCTTGCCAACTGATAGAAAACAGTACCTTTGCACTCTCCTGACTTTTCCAATCACAGGAACATTCGATTGGAAGCTGTTTTGGACAACTTTTCTTTTCTTCCTGCCAAACACTTGGCAGACATCCGTGCAACTTCTAGAACACGATGGGAGATGTTTTCTGTGCTGGCACAGTTTTTCCTAGCCAGACATAGTGGAAAAGCTTGTTGCCGAGGTGTAGATGAGAAGAGGAGCTAAAGAGGAAGGTAGGATGCTCTCCGGAGGTAAGAGCCGCTGCCGGGCGTCTTTCGGCAGAAGCCGCGCTAAGGAGAGCACTGTGAGCGGCACAATCGTCTTTGCGCGAAGAAGCCGCTTCTTGGGCTCCGGCAGCCGGCGAGAGCGGCAGCTTCGGGAAGGTGAAGAAGCAAGCTGTACAACACTGGGATTGTGTGCGCACCTTGCCAACTGATAGAAAACAGTACCTTTGCACTCTCCTGACTTTTCCAATCACAGGAACATTCGATTGGAAGCTGTTTTGGACAACTTTTCTTTTCTTCCTGCCAAACACTTGGCAGACATCCGTGCAACTTCTAGAACACGATGGGAGATGTTTTCTGTGCTGGCACAGTTTTTCCTAGCCAGACATAGTGGAAAAGCTTGTTGCCGAGGTGTAGATGAGAAGAGGAGCTAAAGAGGAAGGTAGGATGCTCTCCGGAGGTAAGAGCCGCTGCCGGGCGTCTTTCGGCAGAAGCCGCGCTAAGGAGAGCACTGTGAGCGGCATAATCGTCTTTGCGCGAAGAAGCCGCTTCTTGGGCTCCGGCAGCCGGCGAGAGCGGCAGCTTCGGGAAGGTGAAGAAGCAAGCTGTACAACACTGGGATTGTGTGCGCATCTTGCCAACTGATAGAAAACAGTACCTTTGCACTCTCCTGACTTTTCCAATCACAGGAACATTCGATTGGAAGCTGTTTTGGACAACTTTTCTTTTCTTCCTGCCAAACACTTGGCAGACATCCGTGCAACTTCTAGAACACGATGGGATATGTTTTCTGTGCTGGCACAGTTTTTCCTAGCCAGACATAGTGGAAAAGCTTGTTGCCGAGGTGTAGATGAGAAGAGGAGCTAAAGAGGAAGGTAGGATGCTCTCCGGAGGTAAGAGCCGCTGCCGGGCGTCTTTCGGCAGAAGCCGCGCTAAGGAGAGCACTGTGAGCGGCACAATCGTCTTTGCGCGAAGAAGCCGCTTCTTGGGCTCCGGCAGCCGGCGAGAGCGGCAGCTTCGGGAAGGTGAAGAAGCAAGCTGTACAACACTGGGATTGTGTGCGCACCTTGCCAACTGATAGAAAACAGTACCTTTGCACTCTCCTGACTTTTCCAATCACAGGAACATTCGATTGGAAGCTGTTTTGGACAACTTTTCTTTTCTTCCTGCCAAACACTTGGCAGACATCCGTGCAACTTCTAGAACACGAGGGGAGATGTTTTCTGTGCTGGCACAGTTTTTCCTAGCCAGACATAGTGGAAAAGCTTGTTGCCGAGGTGTAGATGAGAAGAGGAGCTAAAGAGGAAGGTAGGATGCTCTCCGGAGGTAAGAGCCGCTGCCGGGCGTCTTTCGGCAGAAGCCGCGCTAAGGAGAGCGCTGTGAGCGGCACAATCGTCTTTGCGCGAAGAAGCCGCTTCTTGGGCTCCGGCAGCCGGCGAGAGCGGCAGCTTCGGAAGGTGAAGAAGCAAGCTGTACAACACTGGGATTGTGTGCGCACCTTGCCAACTGATAGAAAACAGTACCTTTGCACTCTCCTGACTTTTCCAATCACAGGAACATTCGATTGGAAGCTGTTTTGGACAACTTTTCTTTTCTTCCTGCCAAACACTTGGCAGACATCCGTGCAACTTCTAGAACACGATGGGAGATGTTTTCTGTGCTGGCACAGTTTTTCCTAGCCAGACATAGTGGAAAAGCTTGTTGCCGAGGTGTAGATGAGAAGAGGAGCTAAAGAGGAAGGTAGGATGCTCTCCGGAGGTAAGAGCCGCTGCCGGGCGTCTTTCGGCAGAAGCCGCGCTAAGGAGAGCACTGTGAGCGGCACAATCGTCTTTGCGCGAAGAAGCCGCTTCTTGGGCTCCGGCAGCCGGCGAGAGCGGCAGCTTCGGGAAGGTGAAGAAGCAAGCTGTACAACACTGGGATTGTGTGCGCACCTTGCCAACTGATAGAAAACAGTACCTTTGCACTCTCCTGACTTTTCCAATCACAGGAACATTCGATTGGAAGCTGTTTTGGACAACTTTTCTTTTCTTCCTGCCAAACACTTGGCAGACATCCGTGCAACTTCTAGAACACGATGGGAGATGTTTTCTGTGCTGGCACAGTTTTTCCTAGCCAGACATAGTGGAAAAGCTTGTTGCCGAGGTGTAGATGAGAAGAGGAGCTAAAGAGGAAGGTAGGATGCTCTCCGGAGGTAAGAGCCGCTGCCGGGCGTCTTTCGGCAGAAGCCGCGCTAAGGAGAGCACTGTGAGCGGCACAATCGTCTTTGCGCGAAGAAGCCGCTTCTTGGGCTCCGGCAGCCGGCGAGAGCGGCAGCTTCGGGAAGGTGAAGAAGCAAGCTGTACAACACTGGGATTGTGTGCGCACCTTGCCAACTGATAGAAAACAGTACCTTTGCACTCTCCTGACTTTTCCAATCACAGGAACATTCGATTGGAAGCTGTTTTGGACAACTTTTCTTTTCTTCCTGCCAAACACTTGGCAGACATCCGTGCAACTTCTAGAACACGATGGGAGATGTTTTCTGTGCTGGCACAGTTTTTCCTAGCCAGACATAGTGGAAAAGCGTTTTGCTAAGATGTAGACTAGCAAGAGACGCGAAAGACGAAGGTAGGATGCTCTCCGGAGGTAAGAGCCGCTGCCGGGCGTCTTTCGGCAGAAGCCGCGCTAAGGAGAGCACTGTGAGCGGCACAATCGTCTTTGCGCGAAGAAGCCGCTTCTTGGGCTCCGGCAGCCGGCGAGAGCGGCAGCTTCGGGAAGGTGAAGAAGCAAGCTGTACAACACTGGGATTGTGTGCGCACCTTGCCAACTGATAGAAAACAGTACCTTTGCACTCTCCTGACTTTTCCAATCACAGGAACATTCGATTGGAAGCTGTTTTGGACAACTTTTCTTTTCTTCCTGCCAAACACTTGGCAGACATCCGTGCAACTTCTAGAACACGATGGGAGATGTTTTCTGTGCTGGCACAGTTTTTCCTAGCCAGACATAGTGGAAAAGCTTGTTGCCGAGGTGTAGATGAGAAGAGGAGCTAAAGAGGAAGGTAGGATGCTCTCCGGAGGTAAGAGCCGCTGCCGGGCGTCTTTCGGCAGAAGCCGCGCTAAGGAGAGCACTGTGAGCGGCACAATCGTCTTTGCGCGAAGAAGCCGCTTCTTGGGCTCCGGCAGCCGGCGAGAGCGGCAGCTTCGGGAAGGTGAAGAAGCAAGCTGTACAACACTGGGATTGTGTGCGCACCTTGCCAACTGATAGAAAACAGTACCTTTGCACTCTCCTGACTTTTCCAATCACAGGAACATTCGATTGGAAGCTGTTTTGGACAACTTTTCTTTTCTTCCTGCCAAACACTTGGCAGACATCCGTGCAACTTCTAGAACACGATGGGAGATGTTTTCTGTGCTGGCACAGTTTTTCCTAGCCAGACATAGTGGAAAAGCTTGTTGCCGAGGTGTAGATGAGAAGAGGAGCTAAAGAGGAAGGTAGGATGCTCTCCGGAGGTAAGAGCCGCTGCCGGGCGTCTTTCGGCAGAAGCCGCGCTAAGGAGAGCACTGTGAGCGGCACAATCGTCTTTGCGCGAAGAAGCCGCTTCTTGGGCTCCGGCAGCCGGCGAGAGCGGCAGCTTCGGGAAGGTGAAGAAGCAAGCTGTACAACACTGGGATTGTGTGCGCACCTTGCCAACTGATAGAAAACAGTACCTTTGCACTCTCCTGACTTTTCCAATCACAGGAACATTCGATTGGAAGCTGTTTTGGACAACTTTTCTTTTCTTCCTGCCAAACACTTGGCAGACATCCGTGCAACTTCTAGAACACGATGGGAGATGTTTTCTGTGCTGGCACAGTTTTTCCTAGCCAGACATAGTGGAAAAGCTTGTTGCCGAGGTGTAGATGAGAAGAGGAGCTAAAGAGGAAGGTAGGATGCTCTCCGGAGGTAAGAGCCGCTGCCGGGCGTCTTTCGGCAGAAGCCGCGCTAAGGAGAGCACTGTGAGCGGCATAATCGTCTTTGCGCGAAGAAGCCGCTTCTTGGGCTCCGGCAGCCGGCGAGAGCGGCAGCTTCGGGAAGGTGAAGAAGCAAGCTGTACAACACTGGGATTGTGTGCGCACCTTGCCAACTGATAGAAAACAGTACCTTTGCACTCTCCTGACTTTTCCAATCACAGGAACATTCGATTGGAAGCTGTTTTGGACAACTTTTCTTTTCTTCCTGCCAAACACTTGGCAGACATCCGTGCAACTTCTAGAACACGATGGGAGATGTTTTCTGTGCTGGCACAGTTTTTCCTAGCCAGACATAGTGGAAAAGCTTGTTGCCGAGGTGTAGATGAGAAGAGGAGCTAAAGAGGAAGGTAGGATGCTCTCCGGAGGTAAGAGCCGCTGCCGGGCGTCTTTCGGCAGAAGCCGCGCTAAGGAGAGCACTGTGAGCGGCACAATCGTCTTTGCGCGAAGAAGCCGCTTCTTGGGCTCCGGCAGCCGGCGAGAGCGGCAGCTTCGGGAAGGTGAAGAAGCAAGCTGTACAACACTGGGATTGTGTGCGCACCTTGCCAACTGATAGAAAACAGTACCTTTGCACTCTCCTGACTTTTCCAATCACAGGAACATTCGATTGGAAGCTGTTTTGGACAACTTTTCTTTTCTTCCTGCCAAACACTTGGCAGACATCCGTGCAACTTCTAGAACACGATGGGAGATGTTTTCTGTGCTGGCACAGTTTTTCCTAGCCAGACATAGTGGAAAAGCTTGTTGCCGAGGTGTAGATGAGAAGAGGAGCTAAAGAGGAAGGTAGGATGCTCTCCGGAGGTAAGAGCCGCTGCCGGGCGTCTTTCGGCAGAAGCCGCGCTAAGGAGAGCACTGTGAGCGGCACAATCGTCTTTGCGCGAAGAAGCCGCTTCTTGGGCTCCGGCAGCCGGCGAGAGCGGCAGCTTCGGGAAGGTGAAGAAGCAAGCTGTACAACACTGGGATTGTGTGCGCACCTTGCCAACTGATAGAAAACAGTACCTTTGCACTCTCCTGACTTTTCCAATCACAGGAACATTCGATTGGAAGCTGTTTTGGACAACATTTTCTTTTCTTCCTGCCAAACACTTGGCAGACATCCGTGCAACTTCTAGAACACGATGGGAGATGTTTTCTGTGCTGGCACAGTTTTTCCTAGCCAGACATAGTGGAAAAGCTTGTTGCCGAGGTGTAGATGAGAAGAGGAGCTAAAGAGGAAGGTAGGATGCTCTCGCGGAGGTAAGAGCCGCTGCCGGGCGTCTTTCGGCAGAAGCCGCGCTAAGGAGAGCGCTGTGAGCGGCACAATCGTCTTTGCGCGAAGAAGCCGCTTCTTGGGCTCCGGCAGCCGGCGAGAGCGGCAGCTTCGGGAAGGTGAAGAAGCAAGCTGTACAACACTGGGATTGTGTGCGCACCTTGCCAACTGATAGAAAACAGTACCTTTGCACTCTCCTGACTTTTCAATTCACAGGAACATTCGATTGGAAGCTGTTTTGGACAACTTTTCTTTCTTCCTGCCAAACACTTGGCAGACATCCGTGCAACTTCTAGAACACGAGGGGAGATGTTTTCTGTGCTGGCACAGTTTTTCCTAGCCAGACATAGTGGAAAAGCTTGTTGCCGAGGTGTAGATGAGAAGAGGAGCTAAAGAGGAAGGTAGGAGGCTCTTTGGAGCTTAGAGCCGCTGCCGGGCGTCTTTCGGCAGAAGCCGCGCTAAGGTGAGCGCTGTGAGCGGCGCAATCGTCTTTGCGCGAAGAAGCCGCTTCTTGGGCTCCCGGCAGCCGGCGAGAGCGGCAGCTTCGGGAAGGTGAAGAAGCAAGCTGTACAACACTGGGATTGTGTGCGCACCTTGCCAACTGATAGAAAACAGTACCTTTGCACTCTCCTGACTTTTCCAATCACAGGAACATTCGATTGGAAGCTGTTTTGGACAACTTTTCTTTTCTTCCTGCCAAAACACTTGCAGACATCCGTGCAACTTCTAGAACACGATGGGAGATGTTTTCTGTGCTGGCACAGTTTTTCCTAGCCCAGACATAGTGGAAAAGCTTGTTGCCGAGGTGTAGATGAGAAGAGGAGCTAAAGAGGAAGGTAGGATGCTCTCCGGAGGTAAGAGCCGCTGCCGGCGTCTTTCGCAGAAGCCGCGCTAAGGAGAGCACTGTGAGCGGCACAATCGTCTTTGCGCGAAGAAGCCGCTTCTTGGGCTCCGGCAGCCGGCCGAGAGCGGCAGCTTCGGGAAGGTGAAGAAGCAAGCTGTACAACACTGGGATTGTGTGCGCACCTTGCCAACTGATAGAAAACAGTACCTTTGCACTCTCCTGACTTTTCCAATCACAGGAACATTCGATTGGAAGCTGTTTTGGACAACTTTTCTTTTCTTCCTGCCAAACACTTGGCAGACATCCGTGCAACTTCTAGAACACGATGGGAGATGTTTTCTGTGCTGGCACAGTTTTTCCTAGCCAGACATAGTGGAAAAGCTTGTTGCCGAGGTGTAGATGAGAAGAGGAGCTAAAGAGGAAGGTAGGATGCTCTCCGGAGGTAAGAGCCGCTGCCGGGCGTCTTTCGGCAGAAGCCGCGCTAAGGAGAGCACTGTGAGCGGCACAATCGTCTTTGCGCGAAGAAGCCGCTTCTTGGGCTCCGGCAGCCGGCGAGAGCGGCAGCTTGGGGAAGGTGAAGAAGCAAGCTGTACAACACTGGGATTGTGTGCGCACCTTGCCAACTGATAGAAAACAGTACCTTTGCACTCTCCTGACTTTTCCAATCACAGGAACATTCGATTGGAAGCTGTTTTGGACAACTTTTCTTTTCTTCCTGCCAAACACTTGGCAGACATCCGTGCAACTTCTAGAACACGATGGGAGATGTTTTCTGTGCTGGCACAGTTTTTCCTAGCCAGACATAGTGGAAAAGCTTGTTGCCGAGGTGTAGATGAGAAGAGGAGCTAAAGAGGAAGGTAGGATGCTCTCCGGAGGTAAGAGCCGCTGCCGGGCGTCTTTCGGCAGAAGCCGCGCTAAGGAGAGCACTGTGAGCGGCACAATCGTCTTTGCGCGAAGAAGCCGCTTCTTGGGCTCCGGCAGCCGGCGAGAGCGGCAGCTTGGGGAAGGTGAAGAAGCAAGCTGTACAACACTGGGATTGTGTGCCCACCTTGCCAACTGATAGAAAACAGTACCTTTGCACTCTCCTGACTTTTCCAATCACAGGAACATTCGATTGGAAGCTGTTTTGGACAACTTTTCTTTTCTTCCTGCCAAACACTTGGCAGACATCCGTGCAACTTCTAGAACACGATGGGAGATGTTTTCTGTGCTGGCACAGTTTTTCCTAGCCAGACATAGTGGAAAAGCTTGTTGCCGAGGTGTAGATGAGAAGAGGAGCTAAAGAGGAAGGTAGGATGCTCTCCGGAGGTAAGAGCCGCTGCCGGGCGTCTTTCGGCAGAAGCCGCGCTAGGGAGAGCACTGTGAGCGGCACAATCGTCTTTGCGCGAAGAAGCCGCTTCTTGGGCTCCGGCAGCCGGCGAGAGCGGCAGCTTCAGGAAGGTGAAGAAGCAAGCTGTACAACACTGGGATTGTGTGCGCACCTTGCCAACTGATAGAAAACAGTACCTTTGCACTCTCCTGACTTTTCCAATCACAGGAACATTCGATTGGAAGCTGTTTTGGACAACTTTTCTTTTCTTCGCTAAGGAGAGCACTGTGAGCGGCACAATCGTCTTTGCGCGAAGAAGCCGCTTCTTGGGCTCCGGCAGCCGGCGAGAGCGGCAGCTTCGGGAAGGTGAAGAAGCAAGCTGTACAACACTGGGATTGTGTGCGCACCTTTCCAACAGATAGAAAACAGTACCTTTGCACTCTCCTGACTTTTCCAATCACAGGAACATTCGATTGGAAGCTGTTTTGGACAACTTTTCTTTTCTTCCTGCCAAACACTTGGCAGACATCCGTGCAACTTCTAGAACACGATGGGAGATGTTTTCTGTGCTGGCACAGTTTTTCCTAGCCAGACATAGTGGAAAAGCTTGTTGCCGAGGTGTAGATGAGAAGAGGAGCTAAAGAGGAAGGTAGGATGCTCTCCGGAGGTAAGAGCCGCTGCCGGGCGTCTTTCGGCAGAAGCCGCGCTAAGGTGAGCGCTGTGAGCGGCACAATCGTCTTTGCGCGAAGAAGCCGCTTCTTGGGCTCCGGCAGCCGGCGAGAGCGGCAGCTTCGGGAAGGTGAAGAAGCAAGCTGTACAACACTGGGATTGTGTGCGCACCTTGCCAACTGATAGAAAACAGTACCTTTGCACTCTCCTGACTTTTCCAATCACAGGAACATTCGATTGGAAGCTGTTTTGGACAACTTTTCTTTTCTTCCTGCCAAACACTTGGCAGACATCCGTGCAACTTCTAGAACACGATGGGAGATGTTTTCTGTGCTGGCACAGTTTTTCCTAGCCAGACATAGTGGAAAAGCTTGTTGCCGAGGTGTAGATGAGAAGAGGAGCTAAAGAGGAAGGTAGGATGCTCTCCGGAGGTAAGAGCCGCTGCCGGGCGTCTTTCGGCAGAAGCCGCGCTAAGGAGAGCGCTGTGAGCGGCACAATCGTCTTTGCGCGAAGAAGCCGCTTCTTGGGCTCCGGCAGCCGGCGAGAGCGGCAGCTTCGGGAAGGTGAAGAAGCAAGCTGTACAACACTGGGATTGTGTGCGCACCTTGCCAACTGATAGAAAACAGTACCTTTGCACTCTCCTGACTTTTCCAATCACAGGAACATTCGATTGGAAGCTGTTTTGGACAACTTTTCTTTTCTTCCTGCCAAACACTTGGCAGACATCCGTGCAACTTCTAGAACACGATGGGAGATGTTTTCTGTGCTGGCACAGTTTTTCCTAGCCAGACATAGTGGAAAAGCTTGTTGCCGAGGTGTAGATGAGAAGAGGAGCTAAAGAGGAAGGTAGGATGCTCTCCGGAGGTAAGAGCCGCTGCCGGGCGTCTTTCGGCAGAAGCCGCGCTAAGGAGAGCACTGTGAGCGGCACAATCGTCTTTGCGCGAAGAAGCCGCTTCTTGGGCTCCGGCAGCCGGCGAGAGCGGCAGCTTCGGGAAGGTGAAGAAGCAAGCTGTACAACACTGGGATTGTGTGCGCACCTTGCCAACTGATAGAAAACAGTACCTTTGCACTCTCCTGACTTTTCCAATCACAGGAACATTCGATTGGAAGCTGTTTTGGACAACTTTTCTTTTCTTCCTGCCAAACACTTGGCAGACATCCGTGCAACTTCTAGAACACGATTGGAGATGTTTTCTGTGCTGGCACAGTTTTTCCTAGCCAGACATAGTGGAAAAGCTTGTTGCCGAGGTGTAGATGAGAAGAGGAGCTAAAGAGGAAGGTAGGATGCTCTCCGGAGGTAAGAGCCGCTGCCGGGCGTCTTTCGGCAGAAGCCGCGCTAAGGAGAGCACTGTGAGCGGCACAATCGTCTTTGCGCGAAGAAGCCGCTTCTTGGGCTCCGGCAGCCGGCGAGAGCGGCAGCTTCGGGAAGGTGAAGAAGCAAGCTGTACAACACTGGGATTGTGTGCGCACCTTGCCAACTGATAGAAAACAGTACCTTTGCACTCTCCTGACTTTTCCAATCACAGGAACATTCGATTGGAAGCTGTTTTGGACAACTTTTCTTTTCTTCCTGCCAAACACTTGGCAGACATCCGTGCAACTTCTAGAACACGATGGGAGATGTTTTCTGTGCTGGCACAGTTTTTCCTAGCCAGACATAGTGGAAAAGCTTGTTGCCGAGGTGTAGATGAGAAGAGGAGCTAAAGAGGAAGGTAGGATGCTCTCCGGAGGTAAGAGCCGCTGCCGGGCGTCTTTCGGCAGAAGCCGCGCTAAGGAGAGCACTGTGAGCGGCACAATCGTCTTTGCGCGAAGAAGCCGCTTCTTGGGCTCCGGCAGCCGGCGAGAGCGGCAGCTTGGGGAAGGTGAAGAAGCAAGCTGTACAACACTGGGATTGTGTGCGCACCTTGCCAACTGATAGAAAACAGTACCTTTGCACTCTCCTGACTTTTCCAATCACAGGAACATTCGATTGGAAGCTGTTTTGGACAACTTTTCTTTTCTTCCTGCCAAACACTTGGCAGACATCCGTGCAACTTCTAGAACACGATGGGAGATGTTTTCTGTGCTGGCACAGTTTTTCCTAGCCAGACATAGTGGAAAAGCTTGTTGCCGAGGTGTAGATGAGAAGAGGAGCTAAAGAGGAAGGTAGGATGCTCTCCGGAGGTAAGAGCCGCTGCCGGGCGTCTTTCGGCAGAAGCCGCGCTAAGGTGAGCGCTGTGATCGGCACAATCGTCTTTGCGCGAAGAAGCCGCTTCTTGGGCTCCGGCAGCCGGCGAGAGCGGCAGCTTCGGGAAGGTGAAGAAGCAAGCTGTACAACACTGGGATTGTGTGCGCACCTTGCCAACTGATAGAAAACAGTACCTTTGCACTCTCCTGACTTTTCCAATCACAGGAACATTCGATTGGAAGCTGTTTTGGACAACTTTTCTTTTCTTCCTGCCAAACACTTGGCAGACATCCGTGCAACTTCTAGAACACGATGGGAGATGTTTTCTGTGCTGGCACAGTTTTTCCTAGCCAGACATAGTGGAAAAGCTTGTTGCCGAGGTGTAGATGAGAAGAGGAGCTAAAGAGGAAGGTAGGATGCTCTCCGGAGGTAAGAGCCGCTGCCGGGCGTCTTTCGGCAGAAGCCGCGCTAAGGAGAGCACTGTGAGCGGCACAATCGTCTTTGCGCGAAGAAGCCGCTTCTTGGGCTCCGGCAGCCGGCGAGAGCGGCAGCTTCGGGAAGGTGAAGAAGCAAGCTGTACAACACTGGGATTGTGTGCGCACCTTGCCAACTGATAGAAAACAGTACCTTTGCACTCTCCTGACTTTTCCAATCACAGGAACATTCGATTGGAAGCTGTTTTGGACAACTTTTCTTTTCTTCCTGCCAAACACTTGGCAGACATCCGTGCAACTTCTAGAACACGATGGGAGATGTTTTCTGTGCTGGCACAGTTTTTCCTAGCCAGACATAGTGGAAAAGCTTGTTGCCGAGGTGTAGATGAGAAGAGGAGCTAAAGAGGAAGGTAGGATGCTCTCCGGAGGTAAGAGCCGCAGCCGGGCGTCTTTCGGCAGAAGCCGCGCTAGGGAGAGCGCTGTGAGCGGCACAATCGTCTTTGCGCGAAGAAGCCGCTTCTTGGGCTCCGGGAGCCGGCGAGAGCGGCAGCTTCGGGAAGGTGAAGAAGCAAGCTGTACAACACTGGGATTGTGTGCGCACCTTGCCAACTGATAGAAAACAGTACCTTTGCACTCTCCTGACTTTTCCAATCACAGGAACATTCGATTGGAAGCTGTTTTGGACAACTTTTCTTTTCTTCCTGCCAAACACTTGGCAGACATCCGTGCAACTTCTAGAACACGATGGGAGATGTTTTCTGTGCTGGCACAGTTTTTCCTAGCCAGACATAGTGGAAAAGCTTGTTGCCGAGGTGTAGATGAGAAGAGGAGCTAAAGAGGAAGGTAGGATGCTCTCCGGAGGTAAGAGCCGCTGCCGGGCGTCTTTCGGCAGAAGCCGCGCTAAGGAGAGCACTGTGAGCGGCACAATCGTCTTTGCGCGAAGAAGCCGCTTCTTGGGCTCCGGCAGCCGGCGAGAGCGGCAGCTTCGGGAAGGTGAAGAAGCAAGCTGTACAACACTGGGATTGTGTGCGCACCTTGCCAACTGATAGAAAACAGTACCTTTGCACTCTCCTGACTTTTCCAATCACAGGAACATTCGATTGGAAGCTGTTTTGGACAACTTTTCTTTTCTTCCTGCCAAACACTTGGCAGACATCCGTGCAACTTCTAGAACACGATGGGAGATGTTTTCTGTGCTGGCACAGTTTTTCCTAGCCAGACATAGTGGAAAAGCTTGTTGCCGAGGTGTAGATGAGAAGAGGAGCTAAAGAGGAAGGTAGGATGCTCTCCGGAGGTAAGAGCCGCTGCCGGGCGTCTTTCGGCAGAAGCCGCGCTAAGGAGAGCACTGTGAGCGGCACAATCGTCTTTGCGCGAAGAAGCCGCTTCTTGGGCTCCGGCAGCCGGCGAGAGCGGCAGCTTCGGGAAGGTGAAGAAGCAAGCTGTACAACACTGGGATTGTGTGCGCACCTTGCCAACTGATAGAAAACAGTACCTTTGCACTCTCCTGACTTTTCCAATCACAGGAACATTCGATTGGAAGCTGTTTTGGACAACTTTTCTTTTCTTCCTGCCAAACACTTGGCAGACATCCGTGCAACTTCTAGAACACGATGGGAGATGTTTTCTGTGCTGGCACAGTTTTTCCTAGCCAGACATAGTGGAAAAGCTTGTTGCCGAGGTGTAGATGAGAAGAGGAGCTAAAGAGGAAGGTAGGATGCTCTCCGGAGCTAAGAGCCGCAGCCGGGCGTCTTTCGGCAGAAGCCGCGCTAGGGAGAGCGCTGTGAGCGGCACAATCGTCTTTGCGCGAAGAAGCCGCTTCTTGGGCTCCGGGAGCCGGCGAGAGCGGCAGCTTCGGGAAGGTGGAGAAGCAAGCTGTACAACACTGGGATTGTGTGCGCACCTTGCCAACTGATAGAAAACAGTACCTTTGCACTCTCCTGACTTTTCCAATCACAGGAACATTCGATTGGAAGCTGTTTTGGACAACTTTTCTTTTCTTCCTGCCAAACACTTGGCAGACATCCGTGCAACTTCTAGAACACGATGGGAGATGTTTTCTGTGCTGGCACAGTTTTTCCTAGCCAGACATAGTGGAAAAGCTTGTTGCCGAGGTGTAGATGAGAAGAGGAGCTAAAGAGGAAGGTAGGATGCTCTCCGGAGGTAAGAGCCGCTGCCGGGCGTCTTTCGGCAGAAGCCGCGCTAAGGAGAGCACTGTGAGCGGCACAATCGTCTTTGCGCGAAGAAGCCGCTTCTTGGGCTCCGGCAGCCGGCGAGAGCGGCAGCTTCGGGAAGGTGAAGAAGCAAGCTGTACAACACTGGGATTGTGTGCGCACCTTGCCAACTGATAGAAAACAGTACCTTTGCACTCTCCTGACTTTTCCAATCACAGGAACATTCGATTGGAAGCTGTTTTGGACAACTTTTCTTTTCTTCCTGCCAAACACTTGGCAGACATCCGTGCAACTTCTAGAACACGATGGGAGATGTTTTCTGTGCTGGCACAGTTTTTCCTAGCCAGACATAGTGGAAAAGCTTGTTGCCGAGGTGTAGATGAGAAGAGGAGCTAAAGAGGAAGGTAGGATGCTCTCCGGAGGTAAGAGCCGCTGCCGGGCGTCTTTCGGCAGAAGCCGCGCTAAGGAGAGCACTGTGAGCGGCACAATCGTCTTTGCGCGAAGAAGCCGCTTCTTGGGCTCCGGCAGCCGGCGAGAGCGGCAGCTTCGGGAAGGTGAAGAAGCAAGCTGTACAACACTGGGATTGTGTGCGCACCTTGCCAACTGATAGAAAACAGTACCTTTGCACTCTCCTGACTTTTCCAATCACAGGAACATTCGATTGGAAGCTGTTTTGGACAACTTTTCTTTTCTTCCTGCCAAACACTTGGCAGACATCCGTGCAACTTCTAGAACACGATGGGAGATGTTTTCTGTGCTGGCACAGTTTTTCCTAGCCAGACATAGTGGAAAAGCTTGTTGCCGAGGTGTAGATGAGAAGAGGAGCTAAAGAGGAAGGTAGGATGCTCTCCGGAGGTAAGAGCCGCTGCCGGGCGTCTTTCGGCAGAAGCCGCGCTAAGGAGAGCACTGTGAGCGGCACAATCGTCTTTGCGCGAAGAAGCCGCTTCTTGGGCTCCGGCAGCCGGCGAGAGCGGCAGCTTCGGGAAGGTGAAGAAGCAAGCTGTACAACACTGGGATTGTGTGCGCACCTTGCCAACTGATAGAAAACAGTACCTTTGCACTCTCCTGACTTTTCCAATCACAGGAACATTCGATTGGAAGCTGTTTTGGACAACTTTTCTTTTCTTCCTGCCAAACACTTGGCAGACATCCGTGCAACTTCTAGAACACGATGGGAGATGTTTTCTGTGCTGGCACAGTTTTTCCTAGCCAGACATAGTGGAAAAGCTTGTTGCCGAGGTGTAGATGAGAAGAGGAGCTAAAGAGGAAGGTAGGATGCTCTCCGGAGGTAAGAGCCGCTGCCGGGCGTCTTTCGGCAGAAGCCGCGCTAAGGAGAGCACTGTGAGCGGCACAATCGTCTTTGCGCGAAGAAGCCGCTTCTTGGGCTCCGGCAGCCGGCGAGAGCGGCAGCTTCGGGAAGGTGAAGAAGCAAGCTGTACAACACTGGGATTGTGTGCGCACCTTGCCAACTGATAGAAAACAGTACCTTTGCACTCTCCTGACTTTTCCAATCACAGGAACATTCGATTGGAAGCTGTTTTGGACAACTTTTCTTTTCTTCCTGCCAAACACTTGGCAGACATCCGTGCAACTTCTAGAACACGATGGGAGATGTTTTCTGTGCTGGCACAGTTTTTCCTAGCCAGACATAGTGGAAAAGCTTGTTGCCGAGGTGTAGATGAGAAGAGGAGCTAAAGAGGAAGGTAGGATGCTCTCCGGAGGTAAGAGCCGCTGCCGGGCGTCTTTCGGCAGAAGCCGCGCTAAGGAGAGCACTGTGAGCGGCACAATCGTCTTTGCGCGAAGAAGCCGCTTCTTGGGCTCCGGCAGCCGGCGAGAGCGGCAGCTTCGGGAAGGTGAAGAAGCAAGCTGTACAACACTGGGATTGTGTGCCCACCTTGCCAACTGATAGAAAACAGTACCTTTGCACTCTCCTGACTTTTCCAATCACAGGAACATTCGATTGGA
The DNA here is from genome assembly GCF_035770615.1 of Melospiza melodia melodia. Taxonomy (NCBI): domain Eukaryota; kingdom Metazoa; phylum Chordata; class Aves; order Passeriformes; family Passerellidae; genus Melospiza; species Melospiza melodia. The sequence continues at coordinate 10,857 of NW_026948743.1, read as the reverse complement.
AGCTGTTTTGGACAACTTTTCTTTTCTTCCTGCCAAACACTTGGCAGACATCCGTGCAACTTCTAGAACACGATGGGAGATGTTTTCTGTGCTGGCACAGTTTTTCCTAGCCAGACATAGTGGAAAAGCTTGTTGCCGAGGTGTAGATGAGAAGAGGAGCTAAAGAGGAAGGTAGGATGCTCTCCGGAGGTAAGAGCCGCTGCCGGGCGTCTTTCGGCAGAAGCCGCGCTAAGGAGAGCACTGTGAGCGGCACAATCGTCTTTGCGCGAAGAAGCCGCTTCTTGGGCTCCGGCAGCCGGCGAGAGCGGCAGCTTCGGGAAGGTGAAGAAGCAAGCTGTACAACACTGGGATTGTGTGCGCACCTTGCCAACTGATAGAAAACAGTACCTTTGCACTCTCCTGACTTTTCCAATCACAGGAACATTCGATTGGAAGCTGTTTTGGACAACTTTTCTTTTCTTCCTGCCAAACACTTGGCAGACATCCGTGCAACTTCTAGAACACGATGGGAGATGTTTTCTGTGCTGGCACAGTTTTTCCTAGCCAGACATAGTGGAAAAGCTTGTTGCCGAGGTGTAGATGAGAAGAGGAGCTAAAGAGGAAGGTAGGATGCTCTCCGGAGGTAAGAGCCGCTGCCGGGCGTCTTTCGGCAGAAGCCGCGCTAAGGTGAGCGCTGTGAGCGGCACAATCGTCTTTGCGCGAAGAAGCCGCTTCTTGGGCTCCGGCAGCCGGCGAGAGCGGCAGCTTCGGGAAGGTGAAGAAGCAAGCTGTACAACACTGGGATTGTGTGCGCACCTTGCCAACTGATAGAAAACAGTACCTTTGCACTCTCCTGACTTTTCCAATCACAGGAACATTCGATTGGAAGCTGTTTTGGACAACTTTTCTTTTCTTCCTGCCAAACACTTGGCAGACATCCGTGCAACTTCTAGAACACGATGGGAGATGTTTTCTGTGCTGGCACAGTTTTTCCTAGCCAGACATAGTGGAAAAGCTTGTTGCCGAGGTGTAGATGAGAAGAGGAGCTAAAGAGGAAGGTAGGATGCTCTCCGGAGGTAAGAGCCGCTGCCGGGCGTCTTTCGGCAGAAGCCGCGCTAAGGAGAGCACTGTGAGCGGCACAATCGTCTTTGCGCGAAGAAGCCGCTTCTTGGGCTCCGGGAGCCGGCGAGAGCGGCAGCTTCGGGAAGGTGAAGAAGCAAGCTGTACAACACTGGGATTGTGTGCGCACCTTGCCAACTGATAGAAAACAGTACCTTTGCACTCTCCTGACTTTTCCAATCACAGGAACATTCGATTGGAAGCTGTTTTGGACAACTTTTCTTTTCTTCCTGCCAAACACTTGGCAGACATCCGTGCAACTTCTAGAACACGATGGGAGATGTTTTCTGTGCTGGCACAGTTTTTCCTAGCCAGACATAGTGGAAAAGCTTGTTGCCGAGGTGTAGATGAGAAGAGGAGCTAAAGAGGAAGGTAGGATGCTCTCCGGAGGTAAGAGCCGCAGCCGGGCGTCTTTCGGCAGAAGCCGCGCTAGGGAGAGCGCTGTGAGCGGCACAATCGTCTTTGCGCGAAGAAGCCGCTTCTTGGGCTCCGGGAGCCGGCGAGAGCGGCAGCTTCGGGAAGGTGAAGAAGCAAGCTGTACAACACTGGGATTGTGTGCGCACCTTGCCAACTGATAGAAAACAGTACCTTTGCACTCTCCTGACTTTTCCAATCACAGGAACATTCGATTGGAAGCTGTTTTGGACAACTTTTCTTTTCTTCCTGCCAAACACTTGGCAGACATCCGTGCAACTTCTAGAACACGATGGGAGATGTTTTCTGTGCTGGCACAGTTTTTCCTAGCCAGACATAGTGGAAAAGCTTGTTGCCGAGGTGTAGATGAGAAGAGGAGCTAAAGAGGAAGGTAGGATGCTCTCCGGAGGTAAGAGCCGCTGCCGGGCGTCTTTCGGCAGAAGCCGCGCTAAGGAGAGCACTGTGAGCGGCACAATCGTCTTTGCGCGAAGAAGCCGCTTCTTGGGCTCCGGCAGCCGGCGAGAGCGGCAGCTTCGGGAAGGTGAAGAAGCAAGCTGTACAACACTGGGATTGTGTGCGCACCTTGCCAACTGATAGAAAACAGTACCTTTGCACTCTCCTGACTTTTCCAATCACAGGAACATTCGATTGGAAGCTGTTTTGGACAACTTTTCTTTTCTTCCTGCCAAACACTTGGCAGACATCCGTGCAACTTCTAGAACACGATGGGAGATGTTTTCTGTGCTGGCACAGTTTTTCCTAGCCAGACATAGTGGAAAAGCTTGTTGCCGAGGTGTAGATGAGAAGAGGAGCTAAAGAGGAAGGTAGGATGCTCTCCGGAGGTAAGAGCCGCTGCCGGGCGTCTTTCGGCAGAAGCCGCGCTAAGGAGAGCACTGTGAGCGGCACAATCGTCTTTGCGCGAAGAAGCCGCTTCTTGGGCTCCGGCAGCCGGCGAGAGCGGCAGCTTCGGGAAGGTGAAGAAGCAAGCTGTACAACACTGGGATTGTGTGCGCACCTTGCCAACTGATAGAAAACAGTACCTTTGCACTCTCCTGACTTTTCCAATCACAGGAACATTCGATTGGAAGCTGTTTTGGACAACTTTTCTTTTCTTCCTGCCAAACACTTGGCAGACATCCGTGCAACTTCTAGAACACGATGGGAGATGTTTTCTGTGCTGGCACAGTTTTTCCTAGCCAGACATAGTGGAAAAGCTTGTTGCCGAGGTGTAGATGAGAAGAGGAGCTAAAGAGGAAGGTAGGATGCTCTCCGGAGGTAAGAGCCGCTGCCGGGCGTCTTTCGGCAGAAGCCGCGCTAAGGAGAGCGCTGTGAGCGGCACAATCGTCTTTGCGCGAAGAAGCCGCTTCTTGGGCTCCGGCAGCCGGCGAGAGCGGCAGCTTCGGGAAGGTGAAGAAGCAAGCTGTACAACACTGGGATTGTGTGCGCACCTTGCCAACTGATAGAAAACAGTACCTTTGCACTCTCCTGACTTTTCCAATCACAGGAACATTCGATTGGAAGCTGTTTTGGACAACTTTTCTTTTCTTCCTGCCAAACACTTGGCAGACATCCGTGCAACTTCTAGAACACGATGGGAGATGTTTTCTGTGCTGGCACAGTTTTTCCTAGCCAGACATAGTGGAAAAGCTTGTTGCCGAGGTGTAGATGAGAAGAGGAGCTAAAGAGGAAGGTAGGATGCTCTCCGGAGGTAAGAGCCGCTGCCGGGCGTCTTTCGGCAGAAGCCGCGCTAAGGAGAGCACTGTGAGCGGCACAATCGTCTTTGCGCGAAGAAGCCGCTTCTTGGGCTCCGGGAGCCGGCGAGAGCGGCAGCTTCGGGAAGGTGAAGAAGCAAGCTGTACAACACTGGGATTGTGTGCGCACCTTGCCAACTGATAGAAAACAGTACCTTTGCACTCTCCTGACTTTTCCAATCACAGGAACATTCGATTGGAAGCTGTTTTGGACAACTTTTCTTTTCTTCCTGCCAAACACTTGGCAGACATCCGTGCAACTTCTAGAACACGATGGGAGATGTTTTCTGTGCTGGCACAGTTTTTCCTAGCCAGACATAGTGGAAAAGCTTGTTGCCGAGGTGTAGATGAGAAGAGGAGCTAAAGAGGAAGGTAGGATGCTCTCCGGAGGTAAGAGCCGCAGCCGGGCGTCTTTCGGCAGAAGCCGCGCTAGGGAGAGCGCTGTGAGCGGCACAATCGTCTTTGCGCGAAGAAGCCGCTTCTTGGGCTCCGGGAGCCGGCGAGAGCGGCAGCTTCGGGAAGGTGAAGAAGCAAGCTGTACAACACTGGGATTGTGTGCGCACCTTGCCAACTGATAGAAAACAGTACCTTTGCACTCTCCTGACTTTTCCAATCACAGGAACATTCGATTGGAAGCTGTTTTGGACAACTTTTCTTTTCTTCCTGCCAAACACTTGGCAGACATCCGTGCAACTTCTAGAACACGATGGGAGATGTTTTCTGTGCTGGCACAGTTTTTCCTAGCCAGACATAGTGGAAAAGCTTGTTGCCGAGGTGTAGATGAGAAGAGGAGCTAAAGAGGAAGGTAGGATGCTCTCCGGAGGTAAGAGCCGCTGCCGGGCGTCTTTCGGCAGAAGCCGCGCTAAGGAGAGCACTGTGAGCGGCACAATCGTCTTTGCGCGAAGAAGCCGCTTCTTGGGCTCCGGCAGCCGGCGAGAGCGGCAGCTTCGGGAAGGTGAAGAAGCAAGCTGTACAACACTGGGATTGTGTGCGCACCTTGCCAACTGATAGAAAACAGTACCTTTGCACTCTCCTGACTTTTCCAATCACAGGAACATTCGATTGGAAGCTGTTTTGGACAACTTTTCTTTTCTTCCTGCCAAACACTTGGCAGACATCCGTGCAACTTCTAGAACACGATGGGAGATGTTTTCTGTGCTGGCACAGTTTTTCCTAGCCAGACATAGTGGAAAAGCTTGTTGCCGAGGTGTAGATGAGAAGAGGAGCTAAAGAGGAAGGTAGGATGCTCTCCGGAGGTAAGAGCCGCTGCCGGGCGTCTTTCGGCAGAAGCCGCGCTAAGGAGAGCACTGTGAGCGGCACAATCGTCTTTGCGCGAAGAAGCCGCTTCTTGGGCTCCGGCAGCCGGCGAGAGCGGCAGCTTCGGGAAGGTGAAGAAGCAAGCTGTACAACACTGGGATTGTGTGCGCACCTTGCCAACTGATAGAAAACAGTACCTTTGCACTCTCCTGACTTTTCCAATCACAGGAACATTCGATTGGAAGCTGTTTTGGACAACTTTTCTTTTCTTCCTGCCAAACACTTGGCAGACATCCGTGCAACTTCTAGAACACGATGGGAGATGTTTTCTGTGCTGGCACAGTTTTTCCTAGCCAGACATAGTGGAAAAGCTTGTTGCCGAGGTGTAGATGAGAAGAGGAGCTAAAGAGGAAGGTAGGATGCTCTCCGGAGGTAAGAGCCGCTGCCGGGCGTCTTTCGGCAGAAGCCGCGCTAAGGAGAGCACTGTGAGCGGCACAATCGTCTTTGCGCGAAGAAGCCGCTTCTTGGGCTCCGGCAGCCGGCGAGAGCGGCAGCTTCGGGAAGGTGAAGAAGCAAGCTGTACAACACTGGGATTGTGTGCCCACCTTGCCAACTGATAGAAAACAGTACCTTTGCACTCTCCTGACTTTTCCAATCACAGGAACATTCGATTGGAAGCTGTTTTGGACAACTTTTCTTTTCTTCCTGCCAAACACTTGGCAGACATCCGTGCAACTTCTAGAACACGATGGGAGATGTTTTCTGTGCTGGCACAGTTTTTCCTAGCCAGACATAGTGGAAAAGCTTGTTGCCGAGGTGTAGATGAGAAGAGGAGCTAAAGAGGAAGGTAGGATGCTCTCCGGAGGTAAGAGCCGCTGCCGGGCGTCTTTCGGCAGAAGCCGCGCTAAGGAGAGCACTGTGAGCGGCACAATCGTCTTTGCGCGAAGAAGCCGCTTCTTGGGCTCCGGCAGCCGGCGAGAGCGGCAGCTTCGGGAAGGTGAAGAAGCAAGCTGTACAACACTGGGATTGTGTGCGCACCTTGCCAACTGATAGAAAACAGTACCTTTGCACTCTCCTGACTTTTCCAATCACAGGAACATTCGATTGGAAGCTGTTTTGGACAACTTTTCTTTTCTTCCTGCCAAACACTTGGCAGACATCCGTGCAACTTCTAGAACACGATGGGAGATGTTTTCTGTGCTGGCACAGTTTTTCCTAGCCAGACATAGTGGAAAAGCTTGTTGCCGAGGTGTAGATGAGAAGAGGAGCTAAAGACGAAGGTAGGATGCTCTCCGGAGGTAAGAGCCGCTGCCGGGCGTCTTTCGGCAGAAGCCGCGCTAAGGAGAGCACTGTGAGCGGCACAATCGTCTTTGCGCGAAGAAGCCGCTTCTTGGGCTCCGGCAGCCGGCGAGAGCGGCAGCTTCGGGAAGGTGAAGAAGCAAGCTGTACAACACTGGGATTGTGTGCGCACCTTGCCAACTGATAGAAAACAGTACCTTTGCACTCTCCTGACTTTTCCAATCACAGGAACATTCGATTGGAAGCTGTTTTGGACAACTTTTCTTTTCTTCCTGCCAAACACTTGGCAGACATCCGTGCAACTTCTAGAACACGATGGGAGATGTTTTCTGTGCTGGCACAGTTTTTCCTAGCCAGACATAGTGGAAAAGCTTGTTGCCGAGGTGTAGATGAGAAGAGGAGCTAAAGAGGAAGGTAGGATGCTCTCCGGAGGTAAGAGCCGCTGCCGGGCGTCTTTCGGCAGAAGCCGCGCTAAGGAGAGCACTGTGAGCGGCACAATCGTCTTTGCGCGAAGAAGCCGCTTCTTGGGCTCCGGCAGCCGGCGAGAGCGGCAGCTTCGGGAAGGTGAAGAAGCAAGCTGTACAACACTGGGATTGTGTGCGCACCTTGCCAACTGATAGAAAACAGTACCTTTGCACTCTCCTGACTTTTCCAATCACAGGAACATTCGATTGGAAGCTGTTTTGGACAACTTTTCTTTTCTTCCTGCCAAACACTTGGCAGACATCCGTGCAACTTCTAGAACACGATGGGAGATGTTTTCTGTGCTGGCACAGTTTTTCCTAGCCAGACATAGTGGAAAAGCTTGTTGCCGAGGTGTAGATGAGAAGAGGAGCTAAAGAGGAAGGTAGGATGCTCTCCGGAGGTAAGAGCCGCTGCCGGGCGTCTTTCGGCAGAAGCCGCGCTAAGGAGAGCACTGTGAGCGGCACAATCGTCTTTGCGCGAAGAAGCCGCTTCTTGGGCTCCGGCAGCCGGCGAGAGCGGCAGCTTCGGGAAGGTGAAGAAGCAAGCTGTACAACACTGGGATTGTGTGCGCACCTTGCCAACTGATAGAAAACAGTACCTTTGCACTCTCCTGACTTTTCCAATCACAGGAACATTCGATTGGAAGCTGTTTTGGACAACTTTTCTTTTCTTCCTGCCAAACACTTGGCAGACATCCGTGCAACTTCTAGAACACGATGGGAGATGTTTTCTGTGCTGGCACAGTTTTTCCTAGCCAGACATAGTGGAAAAGCTTGTTGCCGAGGTGTAGATGAGAAGAGGAGCTAAAGAGGAAGGTAGGATGCTCTCCGGAGGTAAGAGCCGCTGCCGGGCGTCTTTCGGCAGAAGCCGCGCTAAGGAGAGCACTGTGAGCGGCACAATCGTCTTTGCGCGAAGAAGCCGCTTCTTGGGCTCCGGCAGCCGGCGAGAGCGGCAGCTTCGGGAAGGTGAAGAAGCAAGCTGTACAACACTGGGATTGTGTGCGCACCTTGCCAACTGATAGAAAACAGTACCTTTGCACTCTCCTGACTTTTCCAATCACAGGAACATTCGATTGGAAGCTGTTTTGGACAACTTTTCTTTTCTTCCTGCCAAACACTTGGCAGACATCCGTGCAACTTCTAGAACACGATGGGAGATGTTTTCTGTGCTGGCACAGTTTTTCCTAGCCAGACATAGTGGAAAAGCTTGTTGCCGAGGTGTAGATGAGAAGAGGAGCTAAAGAGGAAGGTAGGATGCTCTCCGGAGGTAAGAGCCGCTGCCGGGCGTCTTTCGGCAGAAGCCGCGCTAAGGAGAGCACTGTGAGCGGCACAATCGTCTTTGCGCGAAGAAGCCGCTTCTTGGGCTCCGGCAGCCGGCGAGAGCGGCAGCTTCGGGAAGGTGAAGAAGCAAGCTGTACAACACTGGGATTGTGTGCGCACCTTGCCAACTGATAGAAAACAGTACCTTTGCACTCTCCTGACTTTTCCAATCACAGGAACATTCGATTGGAAGCTGTTTTGGACAACTTTTCTTTTCTTCCTGCCAAACACTTGGCAGACATCCGTGCAACTTCTAGAACACGATGGGAGATGTTTTCTGTGCTGGCACAGTTTTTCCTAGCCAGACATAGTGGAAAAGCTTGTTGCCGAGGTGTAGATGAGAAGAGGAGCTAAAGACGAAGGTAGGATGCTCTCCGGAGGTAAGAGCCGCTGCCGGGCGTCTTTCGGCAGAAGCCGCGCTAAGGAGAGCACTGTGAGCGGCACAATCGTCTTTGCGCGAAGAAGCCGCTTCTTGGGCTCCGGCAGCCGGCGAGAGCGGCAGCTTCGGGAAGGTGAAGAAGCAAGCTGTACAACACTGGGATTGTGTGCGCACCTTGCCAACTGATAGAAAACAGTACCTTTGCACTCTCCTGACTTTTCCAATCACAGGAACATTCGATTGGAAGCTGTTTTGGACAACTTTTCTTTTCTTCCTGCCAAACACTTGGCAGACATCCGTGCAACTTCTAGAACACGATGGGAGATGTTTTCTGTGCTGGCACAGTTTTTCCTAGCCAGACATAGTGGAAAAGCTTGTTGCCGAGGTGTAGATGAGAAGAGGAGCTAAAGAGGAAGGTAGGATGCTCTCCGGAGGTAAGAGCCGCTGCCGGGCGTCTTTCGGCAGAAGCCGCGCTAGGGAGAGCACTGTGAGCGGCACAATCGTCTTTGCGCGAAGAAGCCGCTTCTTGGGCTCCGGCAGCCGGCGAGAGCGGCAGCTTCGGGAAGGTGAAGAAGCAAGCTGTACAACACTGGGATTGTGTGCGCACCTTGCCAACTGATAGAAAACAGTACCTTTGCACTCTCCTGACTTTTCCAATCACAGGAACATTCGATTGGAAGCTGTTTTGGACAACTTTTCTTTTCTTCGCTAAGGAGAGCACTGTGAGCGGCACAATCGTCTTTGCGCGAAGAAGCCGCTTCTTGGGCTCCGGCAGCCGGCGAGAGCGGCAGCTTCGGGAAGGTGAAGAAGCAAGCTGTACAACACTGGGATTGTGTGCGCACCTTGCCAACTGATAGAAAACAGTACCTTTGCACTCTCCTGACTTTTCCAATCACAGGAACATTCGATTGGAAGCTGTTTTGGACAACTTTTCTTTTCTTCCTGCCAAACACTTGGCAGACATCCGTGCAACTTCTAGAACACGATGGGAGATGTTTTCTGTGCTGGCACAGTTTTTCCTAGCCAGACATAGTGGAAAAGCTTGTTGCCGAGGTGTAGATGAGAAGAGGAGCTAAAGAGGAAGGTAGGATGCTCTCCGGAGGTAAGAGCCGCTGCCGGGCGTCTTTCGGCAGAAGCCGCGCTAAGGTGAGCGCTGTGAGCGGCACAATCGTCTTTGCGCGAAGAAGCCGCTTCTTGGGCTCCGGCAGCCGGCGAGAGCGGCAGCTTCGGGAAGGTGAAGAAGCAAGCTGTACAACACTGGGATTGTGTGCGCACCTTGCCAACTGATAGAAAACAGTACCTTTGCACTCTCCTGACTTTTCCAATCACAGGAACATTCGATTGGAAGCTGTTTTGGACAACTTTTCTTTTCTTCCTGCCAAACACTTGGCAGACATCCGTGCAACTTCTAGAACACGAGGGGAGATGTTTTCTGTGCTGGCACAGTTTTTCCTAGCCAGACATAGTGGAAAAGCTTGTTGCCGAGGTGTAGATGAGAAGAGGAGCTAAAGAGGAAGGTAGGATGCTCTCCGAGGTAAGAGCCGCTGCCGGGCGTCTTTCGGCAGAAGCCGCGCTAAGGTGAGCGCTGTGAGCGGCACAATCGTCTTTGCGCGAAGAAGCCGCTTCTTGGGCTCCGGCAGCCGGCGAGAGCGGCAGCTTCGGGAAGGTGAAGAAGCAAGCTGTACAACACTGGGATTGTGTGCGCACCTTGCCAACTGATAGAAAACAGTACCTTTGCACTCTCCTGACTTTTCCAATCACAGGAACATTCGATTGGAAGCTGTTTTGGACAACTTTTCTTTTCTTCCTGCCAAACACTTGGCAGACATCCGTGCAACTTCTAGAACACGATGGGAGATGTTTTCTGTGCTGGCACAGTTTTTCCTAGCCAGACATAGTGGAAAAGCTTGTTGCCGAGGTGTAGATGAGAAGAGGAGCTAAAGAGGAAGGTAGGATGCTCTCCGGAGGTAAGAGCCGCTGCCGGGCGTCTTTCGGCAGAAGCCGCGCTAAGGAGAGCCCTGTGAGCGGCACAATCGTCTTTGCGCGAAGAAGCCGCTTCTTGGGCTCCGGCAGCCGGCGAGAGCGGCAGCTTCGGGAAGGTGAAGAAGCAAGCTGTACAACACTGGGATTGTGTGCGCACCTTGCCAACTGATAGAAAACAGTACCTTTGCACTCTCCTGACTTTTCCAATCACAGGAACATTCGATTGGAAGCTGTTTTGGACAACTTTTCTTTTCTTCCTGCCAAACACTTGGCAGACATCCGTGCAACTTCTAGAACACGATGGGAGATGTTTTCTGTGCTGGCACAGTTTTTCCTAGCCAGACATAGTGGAAAAGCTTGTTGCCGAGGTGTAGATGAGAAGAGGAGCTAAAGAGGAAGGTAGGATGCTCTCCGGAGGTAAGAGCCGCTGCCGGGCGTCTTTCGGCAGAAGCCGCGCTAAGGAGAGCGCTGTGAGCGGCACAATCGTCTTTGCGCGAAGAAGCCGCTTCTTGGGCTCCGGCAGCCGGCGAGAGCGGCAGCTTCGGGAAGGTGAAGAAGCAAGCTGTACAACACTGGGATTGTGTGCGCACCTTGCCAACTGATAGAAAACAGTACCTTTGCACTCTCCTGACTTTTCCAATCACAGGAACATTCGATTGGAAGCTGTTTTGGACAACTTTTCTTTTCTTCCTGCCAAACACTTGGCAGACATCCGTGCAACTTCTAGAACACGATGGGAGATGTTTTCTGTGCTGGCACAGTTTTTACCTAGCCAGACATAGTGGAAAAGCTTGTTGCCGAGGTGTAGATGAGAAGAGGAGCTAAAGAGGAAGGTAGGATGCTCTCCGGAGGTAAGAGCCGCTGCCGGGCGTCTTTCGGCAGAAGCCGCGCT
>NW_026948742.1:0-42003 GCF_035770615.1 Melospiza melodia melodia | reverse complement strand
TAGCGCGACTGTCGTAAATACGGCCGTAAAGCGCGACTGTCGTAAATACGGCCGTAAAGCGCGACTGTCGTAAATACGGCCGTAAAGCGCGACTGTCGTAAATACGGCCGTAAATCGCGACTGTCGTAAATACGGCCGTAAAGCGCGACTGTCGTAAATACGGCCGTAAAGCGCGACTGCCGTAAATACGGCCGTAAAGCGCGACTGTCGTAAATACGGCCGTAAAGCGCGACTGCCGTAAATACGGCCGTAAAGCGCGACTGTCGTAAATACGGCCGTAAAGCGCGACTGTCGTAAATACGGCCGTAAAGCGCGACTGCCGTAAATACGGCCGTAAAGCGCGACTGTCGTAAATACGGCCGTAAATCGCGACTGTCGTAAATACGGCCGTAAAGCGCGACTGCCGTAAATACGGCCGTAAAGCGCGACTGCCGTAAATACGGCCGTAAAGCGCGACTGTCGTAAATACGGCCGTAAAGCGCGACTGTCGTAAATACGGCCGTAAAGCGCGACTGTCGTAAATACGGCCGTAAAGCGTTACTGCCGTAAATACGGCCGTAAATCGCGACTGTCGTAAATACGGCCGTAAAGCGCGACTGTCGTAAATACGGCCGTAAAGCGCGACTGCCGTAAATACGGCCGTAAATCGCGACTGTCGTAAATACGGCCGTAAAGCGCGACTGTCGTAAATACGGCCGTAAATCGCGACTGTCGCAAAAGGTGCCGTAAAGCGCGACTGTCGTAAATACGGCCGTAAAGCGCGACTGTCGTAAATACGGCCGTAAATCGCGACTGTCGTAAATACGGACGTAAAGCGCGACTGCCGTAAATACGGCCGTAAAGCGCGACTGTCGTAAATACGGCCGTAAAGCGCGACTGTCGTAAAAGGTGCCGTAAAGCGCGACTGCCGTAAATACGGCCGTAAAGCGCGACTGTCGTAAATACGGCCGTAAAGCGCGACTGCCGTAAATACGGCCGTAAAGCGCGACTGCCGTAAATACGGCCGTAAAGCGCGACTGTCGTAAATACGGCCGTAAAGCGCGACTGTCGTAAATACGGCCGTAAATCGCGACTGTCGTAAATACGGCCGTAAATCGCGACTGTCGTAAATACGGCCGTAAATCGCGACTGTCGTAAATACGGCCGTAAAGCGCGACTGTCGTAAATACGGCCGTAAAGCGCGACTGTCGCAAAAGGTGCCGTAAAGCGCGACTGTCGTAAATACGGCCGTAAAGCGCGACTGTCGTAAATACGGCCGTAAAGCGCGACTGTCGTAAATACGGCCGTAAATCGCGACTGTCGTAAATACGGCCGTAAAGCGCGACTGTCGTAAATACGGCCGTAAAGCGCGACTGTCGTAAAAGGTGCCGTAAAGCGCGACTGCCGTAAATACGGCCGTAAAGCGCGACTGTCGTAAATACGGCCGTAAAGCGCGACTGTCGTAAAAGGTGCCGTAAAGCGCGACTGCCGTAAATACGGCCGTAAAGCGCGACTGTCGTAAATACGGCCGTAAAGCGCGACTGCCGTAAATACGGCCGTAAAGCGCGACTGCCGTAAATACGGCCGTAAAGCGCGACTGTCGTAAATACGGCCGTAAAGCGCGACTGTCGTAAATACGGCCGTAAATCGCGACTGTCGTAAATACGGCCGTAAAGCGCGACTGCCGTAAATACGGCCGTAAAGCGCGACTGCCGTAAATACGGCCGTAAAGCGCGACTGTCGTAAATACGGCCGTAAAGCGCGACTGTCGTAAATAGGGCGTAAAGCGCGACTGTCGTAAATACGGCCGTAAAGCGCGACTGTCGTAAATACGGCCGTAAAGCGCGACTGTCGTAAATACGGCCGTAAATCGCGACTGTCGTAAATACGGCCGTAAAGCGCGACTGTCGTAAATACGGCCGTAAAGCGCGACTGCCGTAAATACGGCCGTAAAGCGCGACTGCCGTAAATACGGCCGTAAAGCGCGACTGCCGTAAATACGGCCGTAAAGCGCGACTGTCGTAAATACGGCCGTAAAGCGCGACTGTCGTAAAAGGTGCCGTAAAGCGCGACTGCCGTAAATACGGCCGTAAAGCGCGACTGTCGTAAATACGGCCGTAAAGCGCGACTGCCGCAAATACGGCCGTAAAGCGCGACTGTCGTAAATACGGCCGTAAAGCGCGACTGTCGTAAATACGGCCGTAAAGCGCGACTGTCGTAAATACGGCCGTAAAGCGCGACTGTCGTAAATACGGCCGTAAATCGCGACTGTCGTAAATACGGCCGTAAAGCGCGACTGTCGTAAATACGGCCGTAAAGCGCGACTGCCGTAAATACGGCCGTAAAGCGCGACTGTCGTAAATACGGCCGTAAAGCGCGACTGTCGTAAATACGGCCGTAAAGCGCGACTGTCGTAAATACGGCCGTAAAGCGCGACTGTCGTAAAAGGTGCCGTAAAGCGCGACTGCCGTAAATACGGCCGTAAAGCGCGACTGTCGTAAATACGGCCGTAAAGCGCGACTGCCGCAAATACGGCCGTAAAGCGCGACTGTCGTAAATACGGCCGTAAAGCGCGACTGTCGTAAATACGGCCGTAAAGCGCGACTGTCGTAAATACGGCCGTAAATCGCGACTGTCGTAAATACGGCCGTAAAGCGCGACTGCCGTAAATACGGCCGTAAAGCGCGACTGTCGTAAATACGGCCGTAAAGCGCGACTGCCGTAAATACGGCCGTAAAGCGCGACTGTCGTAAATACGGCCGTAAAGCGCGACTGTCGTAAATACGGCCGTAAATCGCGACTGTCGTAAATACGGCCGTAAAGCGCGACTGTCGTAAATACGGCCGTAAAGCGCGACTGCCGTAAATACGGCCGTAAATCGCGACTGTCGTAAATACGGCCGTAAAGCGCGACTGCCGTAAATACGGCCGTAAAGCGCGACTGCCGTAAATACGGCCGTAAAGCGCGACTGTCGTAAATACGGCCGTAAAGCGCGACTGTCGTAAATACGGCCGTAAAGCGCGACTGCCGTAAATACGGCCGTAAATCGCCACTGTCGTAAATACGGCCGTAAAGCGCGACTGTCGTAAATACGGCCGTAAAGCGCGACTGCCGTAAATACGGCCGTAAATCGCGACTGTCGTAAATACGGCCGTAAAGCGCGACTGTCGTAAATACGGCCGTAAATCGCGACTGTCGCAAAAGGTGCCGTAAAGCGCGACTGTCGTAAATACGGCCGTAAAGCGCGACTGTCGTAAATACGGCCGTAAATCGCGACTGCCGTAAATACGGCCGTAAAGCGCGACTGCCGTAAATACGGCCGTAAAGCGCGACTGTCGTAAATACGGCTGTAAAGCGCGACTGTCGTAAAAGGTGCCGTAAAGCGCGACTGCCGTAAATACGGCCGTAAAGCGCGACTGTCGTAAATACGGCCGTAAAGCGCGACTGTCGTAAATACGGCCGTAAATCGCGACTGTCGTAAATACGGCCGTAAAGCGCGACTGTCGTAAATACGGCCGTAAAGCGCGACTGCCGTAAATACGGCCGTAAAGCGCGACTGTCGTAAATACGGCCGTAAAGCGCGACTGTCGTAAAAGGTGCCGTAAAGCGCGACTGTCGTAAATACGGCCGTAAAGCGCGACTGTCGTAAATACGGCCGTAAAGCGCGACTGTCGTAAATACGGCCGTAAAGCGCGACTGCCGTAAATACGGCCGTAAAGCGCGACTGTCGTAAATACGGCCGTAAAGCGCGACTGTCGTAAATACGGCCGTAAAGCGCGACTGTCGTAAATACGGCCGTAAAGCGCGACTGCCGTAAATACGGCCGTAAAGCGCGACTGTCGTAAATACGGCCGTAAAGCGCGACTGTCGTAAATACGGCCGTAAATCGCGACTGTCGCAAAAGGTGCCGTAAAGCGCGACTGTCGTAAATACGGCCGTAAAGCGCGACTGTCGTAAAAGGTGCCGTAAATCGCGACTGTCGTAAATACGGCCGTAAAGCGCGACTGTCGTAAATACGGCCGTAAAGCGCGACTGCCGTAAATACGGCCGTAAAGCGCGACTGCCGTAAATACGGCCGTAAAGCGCGACTGTCGTAAATACGGCCGTAAAGCGCGACTGTCGTAAATACGGCCGTAAAGCGCGACTGTCGTAAATACGGCCGTAAATCGCGACTGTCGTAAATACGGCCGTAAAGCGCGACTGTCGTAAATACGGCCGTAAAGCGCGACTGTCGTAAATACGGCCGTAAAGCGCGACTGCCGTAAATACGGCCGTAAATCGCGACTGTCGTAAATACGGCCGTAAAGCGCGACTGTCGTAAATACGGCCGTAAATCGCGACTGTCGCAAAAGGTGCCGTAAAGCGCGACTGTCGTAAATACGGCCGTAAAGCGCGACTGTCGTAAATACGGTCGTAAAGCGCGACTGTCGTAAATACGGCCGTAAATCGCGACTGTCGTAAATACGGCCGTAAAGCGCGACTGCCGTAAATACGGCCGTAAAGCGCGACTGTCGTAAATACGGCCGTAAAGCGCGACTGTCGTAAAAGGTGCCGTAAAGCGCGACTGCCGTAAATACGGCCGTAAAGCGCGACTGTCGTAAATACGGCCGTAAAGCGCGACTGCCGTAAATACGGCCGTAAAGCGCGACTGCCGTAAATACGGCCGTAAAGCGCGACTGTCGTAAATACGGCCGTAAAGCGCGACTGCCGTAAATACGGCCGTAAATCGCGACTGTCGTAAATACGGCCGTAAAGCGCGACTGCCGCAAATACGGCCGTAAAGCGCGACTGTCGTAAATACGGCCGTAAAGCGCGACTGTCGTAAATACGGCCGTAAAGCGCGACTGTCGTAAATACGGCCGTAAAGCGCGACTGTCGTAAATACGGCCGTAAATCGCGACTGTCGTAAATACGGCCGTAAAGCGCGACTGTCGTAAATACGGCCGTAAAGCGCGACTGCCGTAAATACGGCCGTAAAGCGCGACTGTCGTAAATACGGCCGTAAAGCGCGACTGCCGTAAATACGGCCGTAAAGCGCGACTGTCGTAAATACGGCCGTAAAGCGCGACTGTCGTAAATACGGCCGTAAATCGCGACTGTCGTAAATACGGCCGTAAAGCGCGACTGTCGTAAATACGGCCGTAAATCGTGACTGTCGTAAATACGGCCGTAAAGCGCGACTGCCGTAAATACGGCCGTAAAGCGCGACTGCCGTAAATACGGCCGTAAAGCGCGACTGTCGTAAATACGGCCGTAAAGCGCGACTGCCGTAAATACGGCCGTAAAGCGCGACTGCCGTAAATCCGGCCGTAAAGCGCGACTGTCGTAAATACGGCCGTAAAGCGCGACTGTCGTAAATACGGCCGTAAAGCGCGACTGCCGTAAATACGGCCGTAAATCGCGACTGTCGTAAATACGGCCGTAAAGCGCGACTGTCGTAAATACGGCCGTAAAGCGCGACTGCCGTAAATACGGCCGTAAATCGCGACTGTCGTAAATACGGCCGTAAAGCGCGACTGTCGTAAATACGGCCGTAAATCGCGACTGTCGCAAAAGGTGCCGTAAAGCGCGACTGTCGTAAATACGGCCGTAAAGCGCGACTGTCGTAAATACGGCCGTAAATCGCGACTGTCGTAAATACGGACGTAAAGCACGACTGCCGTAAATACGGCCGTAAAGCGCGACTGTCGTAAATACGGCCGTAAAGCGCGACTGTCGTAAAAGGTGCCGTAAAGCGCGACTGCCGTAAATACGGCCGTAAAGCGCGACTGTCGTAAATACGGCCGTAAAGCGCGACTGCCGTAAATACGGCCGTAAAGCGCGACTGCCGTAAATACGGCCGTAAAGCGCGACTGTCGTAAATACGGCCGTAAAGCGCGACTGTCGTAAATACGGCCGTAAAGCGCGACTGTCGTAAATACGGCCGTAAATCGCGACTGTCGTAAATACGGCCGTAAATCGCAAATGTCGTAAATACGGCCGTAAATCGCGACTGTCGTAAATACGGCCGTAAATCGCGACTGTCGTAAATACGGCCGTAAAGCGCGACTGTCGTAAATACGGCCGTAAATCGCGACTGTCGCAAAAGGTGCCGTAAAGCGCGACTGTCGTAAATACGGCCGTAAAGCGCGACTGTCGTAAATACGGCCGTAAAGCGCGACTGTCGTAAATACGGCCGTAAATCGCGACTGTCGTAAATACGGCCGTAAAGCGCGACTGTCGTAAATACGGCCGTAAAGCGCGACTGTCGTAAAAGGTGCCGTAAAGCGCGACTGCCGTAAATACGGCCGTAAAGCGCGACTGTCGTAAAAGGTGCCGTAAAGCGCGACTGCCGTAAATACGGCCGTAAAGCGCGACTGCCGTAAATACGGCCGTAAAGCGCGACTGTCGTAAATACGGCCGTAAAGCGCGACTGCCGTAAATACGGCCGTAAAGCGCGACTGCCGTAAATACGGCCGTAAAGCGCGACTGTCGTAAATACGGCCGTAAAGCGCGACTGTCGTAAATACGGCCGTAAATCGCGACTGTCGTAAATACGGCCGTAAAGCGCGACTGCCGTAAATACGGCCGTAAAGCGCGACTGCCGTAAATACGGCCGTAAAGCGCGACTGTCGTAAATACGGCCGTAAAGCGCGACTGTCGTAAATAGGGCCGTAAAGCGCGACTGTCGTAAATACGGCCGTAAAGCGCGACTGTCGTAAATACGGCCGTAAAGCGCGACTGTCGTAAATACGGCCGTAAATCGCGACTGTCGTAAATACGGCCGTAAAGCGCGACTGTCGTAAATACGGCCGTAAAGCGCGACTGCCGTAAATACGGCCGTAAAGCGCGACTGCCGTAAATACGGCCGTAAAGCGCGACTGCCGTAAATACGGCCGTAAAGCGCGACTGTCGTAAATACGGCCGTAAAGCGCGACTGTCGTAAATACGGCCGTAAAGCGCGACTGCCGTAAATACGGCCGTAAAGCGCGACTGTCGTAAATACGGCCGTAAAGCGCGACTGCCGTAAATACGGCCGTAAAGCGCGACTGTCGTAAATACGGCCGTAAAGCGCGACTGTCGTAAAAGGTGCCGTAAAGCGCGACTGCCGTAAATACGGCCGTAAAGCGCGACTGTCGTAAATACGGCCGTAAAGCGCGACTGCCGCAAATACGGCCGTAAAGCGCGACTGTCGTAAATACGGCCGTAAGCGATAAGCGACTGTCGTAAATACGGCCGTAAAGCGCGACTGTCGTAAATACGGCCGTAAATCGCGACTGTCGTAAATACGGCCGTAAAGCGCGACTGTCGTAAATACGGCCGTAAAGCGCGACTGCCGTAAATACGGCCGTAAAGCGCGACTGTCGTAAATACGGCCGTAAAGCGCGACTGTCGTAAATACGGCCGTAAAGCGCGACTGTCGTAAAAGGTGCCGTAAAGCGCGACTGCCGTAAATACGGCCGTAAAGCGCGACTGTCGTAAATACGGCCGTAAAGCGCGACTGCCGCAAATACGGCCGTAAAGCGCGACTGTCGTAAATACGGCCGTAAAGCGCGACTGTCGTAAATACGGCCGTAAAGCGCGACTGTCGTAAATACGGCCGTAAATCGCGACTGTCGTAAATACGGCCGTAAAGCGCGACTGTCGTAAATACGGCCGTAAAGCGCGACTGCCGTAAATACGGCCGTAAAGCGCGACTGCCGTAAATACGGCCGTAAAGCGCGACTGCCGTAAATACGGCCGTAAAGCGCGACTGTCGTAAATACGGCCGTAAAGCGCGACTGTCGTAAATACGGCCGTAAATCGCGACTGTCGTAAATACGGCCGTAAAGCGCGACTGTCGTAAATACGGCCGTAAAGCGCGACTGCCGTAAATACGGCCGTAAATCGCGACTGTCGTAAATACGGCCGTAAAGCGCGACTGCCGTAAATACGGCCGTAAAGCGCGACTGCCGTAAATACGGCCGTAAAGCGCGACTGTCGTAAATACGGCCGTAAAGCGCGACTGTCGTAAATACGGCCGTAAAGCGCGACTGCCGTAAATACGGCCGTAAATCGCGACTGTCGTAAATACGGCCGTAAAGCGCGACTGTCGTAAATACGGCCGTAAAGCGCGACTGCCGTAAATACGGCCGTAAATCGCGACTGTCGTAAATACCGCCGTAAAGCGCGACTGTCGTAAATACGGCCGTAAATCGCGACTGTCGCAAAAGGTGCCGTAAAGCGCGACTGTCGTAAATACGGCCGTAAAGCGCGACTGTCGTAAATACGGCCGTAAAGCGCGACTGCCGTAAATACGGCCGTAAAGCGCGACTGCCGTAAATACGGCCGTAAAGCGCGACTGTCGTAAATACGGCCGTAAAGCGCGACTGTCGTAAATACGGCCGTAAAGCGCGACTGTCGTAACTACGGCCGTAAAGCGCGACTGTCGTAAATACGGCCGTAAAGCGCGACTGTCGTAAATACGGCCGTAAAGCGCGACTGTCGTAAATACGGCCGTAAATCGCGACTGTCGTAAATACGGCCGTAAAGCGCGACTGTCGTAAATACGGCCGTAAATCGCGACTGTCGTAAATACGGCCGTAAATCGCGACTGTCGTAAATACGGCCGTAAAGCGCGACTGTCGTAAATACGGCCGTAAATCGCGACTGTCGCAAAAGGTGCCGTAAAGCGCGACTGCCGTAAATACGGCCGTAAAGCGCGACTGTCGTAAATACGGCCGTAAAGCGCGACTGTCGTAAATACGGCCGTAAATCGCGACTGTCGTAAATACGGCCGTAAAGCGCGACTGTCGTAAATACGGCCGTAAAGCGCGGCTGTCGTAAATACGGCCGTAAAGCGCGACTGCCGTAAATACGGCCGTAAAGCGCGACTGTCGTAAATACGGCCGTAAAGCGCGACTGTCGTAAATACGGCCGTAAAGCGCGACTGCCGTAAATACGGCCGTAAAGCGCGACTGTCGTAAATACGGCCGTAAAGCGCGACTGCCGTAAATACCGCCGTAAAGCGCGACTGCCGTAAATACGGCCGTAAAGCGCGACTGTCGTAAATACGGTCGTAAAGCGCGACTGTCGTAAATACGGCCGTAAAGCGCGACTGTCGTAAATACGGCCGTAAATCGCGACTGTCGTAAATACGGCCGTAAAGCGCGACTGTCGTAAATACGGCCGTAAATCGCGACTGTCGTAAATACGGACGTAAAGCGCGACTGCCGTAAATACGGCCGTAAAGCGCGACTGCCGTAAATACGGCCGTAAAGCGCGACTGCCGTAAATACGGCCGTAAAGCGCGACTGTCGTAAATACGGCCGTAAAGCGCGACTGTCGTAAATAGGGCCGTAAAGCGCGACTGTCGTAAATACGGCCGTAAAGCGCGACTGTCGTAAATACGGCCGTAAATCGCGACTGTCGTAAATACGGCCGTAAAGCGCGACTGTCGTAAATACGGCCGTAAAGCGCGACTGCCGTAAATACGGCCGTAAAGCGCGACTGTCGTAAATACGGCCGTAAAGCGCGACTGTCGTAAATACGGCCGTAAAGCGCGACTGTCGTAAATACGGCCGTAAAGCGCGACTGTCGTAAATACGGCCGTAAAGCGCGACTGTCGTAAATACGGCCGTAAAGCGCGACTGCCGTAAATACGGCCGTAAAGCGCGACTGTCGTAAATACGGCCGTAAAGCGCGACTGTCGTAAATACGGCCGTAAATCGCGACTGTCGCAAAAGGTGCCGTAAAGCGCGACTGTCGTAAATACGGCCGTAAAGCGCGACTGTCGTAAATACGGCCGTAAAGCGCGACTGCCGTAAATACGGCCGTAAATCGCGACTGTCGTAAATACGGCCGTAAAGCGCGACTGTCGTAAATACGGCCGTAAAGCGCGACTGCCGTAAATACGGCCGTAAATCGCGACTGTCGTAAATACGGCCGTAAAGCGCGACTGTCGTAAATACGGCCGTAAATCGCGACTGTCGCAAAAGGTGCCGTAAAGCGCGACTGTCGTAAATACGGCCGTAAAGCGCGACTGTCGTAAATACGGCCGTAAATCGCGACTGTCGTAAATACGGCCGTAAAGCGCGACTGCCGTAAATACGGCCGTAAAGCGCGACTGTCGTAAATACGGCCGTAAAGCGCGACTGTCGTAAAAGGTGCCGTAAAGCGCGACTGCCGTAAATACGGCCGTAAAGCGCGACTGTCGTAAATACGGCCGTAAAGCGCGACTGCCGTAAATACGGCCGTAAAGCGCGACTGCCGTAAATACGGCCGTAAAGCGCGACTGTCGTAAATACGGCCGTAAAGCGCGACTGTCGTAAATACGGCCGTAAAGCGCGACTGTCGTAAATACGGCCGTAAATCGCGACTGTCGTAAATACGGCCGTAAAGCGCGACTGTCGTAAATACGGCCGTAAATCGCGACTGTCGTAAATACGGCCGTAAAGCGCGACTGTCGTAAATACGGCCGTAAATCGCGACTGTCGCAAAAGGTGCCGTAAAGCGCGACTGTCGTAAATACGGCCGTAAAGCGCGACTGTCGTAAATACGGCCGTAAAGCGCGACTGTCGTAAATACGGCCGTAAATCGCGACTGTCGTAAATACGGCCGTAAAGCGCGACTGTCGTAAATACGGCCGTAAAGCGCGACTGCCGTAAATACGGCCGTAAAGCGCGACTGTCGTAAATACGGCCGTAAAGCGCGACTGTCGTAAATACGGCCGTAAATCGCGACTGTCGTAAATACGGCCGTAAAGCGCGACTGTCGTAAATACGGCCGTAAAGCGCGACTGCCGTAAATACGGCCGTAAAGCGCGACTGTCGTAAATACGGCCGTAAAGCGCGACTGTCGTAAATACGGCCGTAAAGCGCGACTGTCGTAAATACGGCCGTAAAGCGCGA
Organism: Melospiza melodia melodia; assembly: GCF_035770615.1. Taxonomy (NCBI): domain Eukaryota; kingdom Metazoa; phylum Chordata; class Aves; order Passeriformes; family Passerellidae; genus Melospiza; species Melospiza melodia. The sequence goes on along the minus strand of NW_026948742.1, from coordinate 31,156 downwards.
CTGTCGTAAAAGGTGCCGTAAAGCGCGACTGCCGTAAATACGGCCGTAAAGCGCGACTGTCGTAAATACGGCCGTAAAGCGCGACTGCCGCAAATACGGCCGTAAAGCGCGACTGTCGTAAATACGGCCGTAAAGCGCGACTGTCGTAAATACGGCCGTAAATCGCGACTGTCGTAAATACGGCCGTAAAGCGCGACTGTCGTAAATACGGCCGTAAAGCGCGACTGCCGTAAATACGGCCGTAAAGCGCGACTGCCGTAAATACGGCCGTAAAGCGCGACTGTCGTAAATACGGCCGTAAAGCGCGACTGTCGTAAATACGGCCGTAAAGCGCGACTGTCGTAAATACGGCCGTAAAGCGCGACTGTCGTAAATACGGCCGTAAAGCGCGACTGCCGTAAATACGGCCGTAAATCGCGACTGCCGTAAATACGGCCGTAAAGCGCGACTGCCGTAAATACGGCCGTAAAGCGCGACTGTCGTAAATACGGCCGTAAAGCGCGACTGCCGTAAATACGGCCGTAAAGCGCGACTGTCGTAAATACGGCCGTAAAGCGCGACTGTCGTAAATACGGCCGTAAAGCGCGACTGTCGTAAATACGGCCGTAAAGCGCGACTGTCGTAAAAGGTGCCGTAAAGCGCGACTGTCGTAAATACGGCCGTAAAGCGCGACTGTCGTAAATACGGCCGTAAAGCGCGACTGTCGTAAATACGGCCGTAAAGCGCGACTGCCGTAAATACGGCCGTAAATCGCGACTGTCGTAAATACGGCCGTAAAGCGCGACTGTCGTAAATACGGCCGTAAAGCGCGACTGCCGTAAATACGGCCGTAAATCGCGACTGTCGTAAATACGGCCGTAAAGCGCGACTGTCGTAAATACGGCCGTAAATCGCGACTGTCGCAAAAGGTGCCGTAAAGCGCGACTGTCGTAAATACGGCCGTAAAGCGCGACTGTCGTAAATACGGCCGTAAATCGCGACTGTCGTAAATACGGCCGTAAAGCGCGACTGTCGTAAATACGGCCGTAAATCGCGACTGTCGCAAAAGGTGCCGTAAAGCGCGACTGTCGTAAATACGGCCGTAAAGCGCGACTGCCGTAAACACGGCCGTAAAGCGCGACTGTCGTAAATACGGCCGTAAAGCGCGACTGCCGTAAATACGGCCGTAAAGCGCGACTGCCGTAAATACGGCCGTAAAGCGCGACTGTCGTAAATACGGCCGTAAAGCGCGACTGTCGTAAATACGGCCGTAAAGCGCGACTGTCGTAAATACGGCCGTAAATCGCGACTGTCGTAAATACGGCCGTAAAGCGCGACTGTCGTAAATACGGCCGTAAATCGCGACTGTCGTAAATACGGCCGTAAAGCGCGACTGTCGTAAATACGGCCGTAAATCGCGACTGTCGCAAAAGGTGCCGTAAAGCGCGACTGCCGTAAATACGGCCGTAAAGCGCGACTGTCGTAAATACGGCCGTAAAGCGCGACTGTCGTAAATACGGCCGTAAATCGCGACTGTCGTAAATACGGACGTAAAGCGCGACTGTCGTAAATACGGCCGTAAAGCGCGACTGCCGTAAATACGGCCGTAAAGCGCGACTGTCGTAAATACGGCCGTAAAGCGCGACTGTCGTAAAAGGTGCCGTAAAGCGCGACTGCCGTAAATACGGCCGTAAAGCGCGACTGTCGTAAATACGGCCGTAAAGCGCGACTGCCGTAAATACGGCCGTAAAGCGCGACTGTCGTAAATACGGCCGTAAAGCGCGACTGCCGTAAATACGGCCGTAAAGCGCGACTGTCGTAAATACGGTCGTAAAGCGCGACTGTCGTAAATACGGCCGTAAAGCGCGACTGTCGTAAATACGGCCGTAAATCGCGACTGTCGTAAATACGGCCGTAAAGCGCGACTGTCGTAAATACGGCCGTAAATCGCGACTGTCGTAAATACGGCCGTAAAGCGCGACTGCCGTAAATACGGCCATAAAGCGCGACTGCCGTAAATACGGCCGTAAAGCGCGACTGCCGTAAATACGGCCGTAAAGCGCGACTGTCGTAAATACGGCCGTAAAGCGCGACTGTCGTAAATAGGGCCGTAAAGCGCGACTGTCGTAAATACGGCCGTAAAGCGCGACTGTCGTAAATACGGCCGTAAATCGCGACTGTCGTAAATACGGCCGTAAAGCGCGACTGCCGTAAATACGGCCGTAAAGCGCGACTGTCGTAAATACGGCCGTAAAGCGCGACTGTCGTAAATACGGCCGTAAAGCGCGACTGTCGTAAATACGGCCGTAAAGCGCGACTGTCGTAAATACGGCCGTAAAGCGCGACTGTCGTAAATACGGCCGTAAAGCGCGACTGTCGTAAATACGGCCGTAAAGCGCGACTGCCGTAAATACGGCCGTAAAGCGCGACTGTCGTAAATACGGCCGTAAAGCGCGACTGTCGTAAATACGGCCGTAAATCGCGACTGTCGCAAAAGGTGCCGTAAAGCGCGACTGTCGTAAATACGGCCGTAAAGCGCGACTGTCGTAAATACGGCCGTAAATCGCGACTGTCGTAAATACGGCCGTAAAGCGCGACTGTCGTAAATACGGCCGTAAAGCGCGACTGTCGTAAATACGGCCGTAAAGCGCGACTGTCGTAAATACGGCCGTAAAGCGCGACTGTCGTAAATACGGCCGTAAAGCGCGACTGCCGTAAATACGGCCGTAAAGCGCGACTGTCGTAAATAGGGCCGTAAAGCGCGACTGTCGTAAATACGGCCGTAAAGCGCGACTGTCGTAAATACGGCCGTAAAGCGCGACTGTCGTAAATACGGCCGTAAAGCGCGACTGCCGTAAATACGGCCGTAAAGCGCGACTGCCGTAAATACGGCCGTAAAGCGCGACTGTCGTAAATACGGCCGTAAAGCGCGACTGTCGTAAATACGGCCGTAAAGCGCGACTGTCGTAAATACGGCCGTAAAGCGCGACTGTCGTAAATACGGCCGTAAAGCGCGACTGTCGTAAATACGGCCGTAAAGCGCGACTGTCGTAAATACGGCCGTAAAGCGCGACTGCCGTAAATACGGCCGTAAAGCGCGACTGTCGTAAATACGGCCGTAAAGCGCGACTGTCGTAAATACGGCCGTAAAGCGCGACTGTCGTAAATACGGCCGTAAAGCGCGACTGTCGTAAATACGGCCGTAAAGCGCGACTGTCGTAAATACGGCCGTAAAGCGCGACTGTCGTAAATACGGCCGTAAAGCGCGACTGTCGTAAATACGGCCGTAAAGCGCGACTGCGTAAATACGGCCGTAAAGCGCGACTGTCGTAAATACGGCCGTAAAGCGCGACTGTCGTAAATACGGCCGTAAAGCGCGACTGTCGTAAAGGCCGTAAAGCGCGACTGTCGTAAATACGGCCGTAAAGCGCGACTGTCGTAAATACGGCCGTAAAGCGCGACTGTCGTAAATACGGCCGTAAATCGCGACTGTCGTAAATACGGCCGTAAAGCGCGACTGCCGTAAATACGGCCGTAAAGCGCGACTGTCGTAAATACGGCCGTAAAGCGCGACTGTCGTAAATACGGCCGTAAAGCGCGACTGTCGTAAATACGGCCGTAAAGCGCGACTGTCGTAAATACGGCCGTAAAGCGCGACTGCCGTAAATACGGCCGTAAAGCGCGACTGTCGTAAATACGGCCGTAAAGCGCGACTGTCGTAAATACGGCCGTAAAGCGCGACTGTCGTAAATACGGCCGTAAAGCGCGACTGTCGTAAATACGGCCGTAAAGCGCGACTGTCGTAAATACGGCCGTAAAGCGCGACTGTCGTAAATACGGCCGTAAAGCGCGACTGTCGTAAATACGGCCGTAAAGCGCGACTGTCGTAAATACGGCCGTAAAGCGCGACTGTCGTAAATACGGCCGTAAAGCGCGACTGCCGTAAATACGGCCGTAAAGCGCGACTGTCGTAAATACGGCCGTAAAGCGCGACTGTCGTAAATACGGCCGTAAAGCGCGACTGTCGTAAATACGGCCGTAAAGCGCGACTGTCGTAAATACGGCCGTAAAGCGCGACTGTCGTAAATACGGCCGTAAAGCGCGACTGTCGTAAATACGGCCGTAAATCGCGACTGTCGTAAATACGGCCGTAAAGCGCGACTGTCGTAAATACGGCCGTAAAGCGCGACTGTCGTAAATACGGCCGTAAATCGCGACTGTCGTAAATACGGCCGTAAAGCGCGACTGTCGTAAATACGGCCGTAAAGCGCGACTGTCGTAAATACGGCCGTAAAGCGCGACTGTCGTAAAAGGCCGTAAAGCGCGACTGCCGTAAATACGGCCGTAAAGCGCGACTGTCGTAAATACGGCCGTAAAGCGCGACTGTCGTAAATACGGCCGTAAAGCGCGACTGTCGTAAATACGGCCGTAAAGCGCGACTGTCGTAAATACGGCCGTAAAGCGCGACTGTCGTAAATACGGCCGTAAAGCGCGACTGTCGTAAATACGGCCGTAAAGCGCGACTGCCGTAAATACGGCCGTAAAGCGCGACTGTCGTAAATACGGCCGTAAAGCGCGACTGCCGTAAATACGGCCGTAAAGCGCGACTGCCGTAAATACGGCCGTAAAGCGCGACTGTCGTAAATACGGCCGTAAAGCGCGACTGTCGTAAAAGGTGCCGTAAAACGCGACTGCCGTAAATACGGCCGTAAATCGCGACTGTCGTAAATACGGCCGTAAAGCGCGACTGAACTGTCGTAAAAGGTGCCGTAAAGCGCGACTGTCGTAAATACGGCCGTAAATCGCGACTGTCGCAAAAGGTGCCGTAAAGCGCGACTGTCGTAAATACGGCCGTAAAGCGCGACTGTCGAAAATACGGCCGTAAAGCGCGACTGCCGTAAATACGGCCGTAAAGCGCGACTGTCGTAAATACGGCCGTAAAGCGCGACTGTCGTAAAAGGTGCCGTAAAGCGCGACTGCCGTAAATACGGCCGTAAAGCGCGACTGCCGTAAATACGGCCGTAAAGCGCGACTGTCGTAAAAGGTGCCGTAAAGCGCGACTGCCGTAAATACGGCCGTAAAGCGCGACTGTCGTAAATACGGCCGTAAAGCGCGACTGCCGTAAATACGGCCGTAAAAGCGCGACTGCCGTAAATACGGCCGTAAAGCGCGACTGTCGTAATACGGTCGTAAAGCGCGACTGTCGTAAATACGGCCGTAAAGCGCGACTGTCGTAAATACGGCCGTAAATCGCGACTGTCGTAAATACGGCCGTAAAGCGCGACTGTCGTAAATACGGCCGTAAATCGCGACTGTCGTAAATACGGCCGTAAGCGCGACTGCCGTAAATACGGCCATAAAGCGCGACTGCCGTAAATACGGCCGTAAAGCGCGACTGCCGTAAATACGGCCGTAAAGCGCGGACTGTCGTAAATACGGCCGTAAAGCGCGACTGTCGTAAATAGGGCCGTAAAGCGCGACTGTCGTAAATACGGCCGTAAAGCGCGACTGTCGTAAATACGGCCGTAAATCGCGACTGTCGTAAATACGGCCGTAAAGCGCGACTGCCGTAAATACGGCCGTAAAGCGCGACTGTCGTAAATACGGCCGTAAAGCGCGACTGTCGTAAATACGGCCGTAAAGCGCGACTGTCGTAAATACGGCCGTAAAGCGCGACTGTCGTAAATACGGCCGTAAAGCGCGACTGTCGTAAATACGGCCGTAAAGCGCGACTGTCGTAAATACGGCCGTAAAGCGCGACTGCCGTAAATACGGCCGTAAAGCGCGACTGTCGTAAATACGGCCGTAAAGCGCGACTGTCGTAAATACGGCCGTAAATCGCGACTGTCGCAAAAGGTGCCGTAAAGCGCGACTGTCGTAAATACGGCCGTAAAGCGCGACTGTCGTAAATACGGCCGTAAATCGCGACTGTCGTAAATACGGCCGTAAAGCGCGACTGTCGTAAATACGGCCGTAAAGCGCGACTGTCGTAAATACGGCCGTAAAGCGCGACTGTCGTAAATACGGCCGTAAAGCGCGACTGTCGTAAATACGGCCGTAAAGCGCGACTGTCGTAAATACGGCCGTAAAGCGCGACTGTCGTAAATACGGCCGTAAAGCGCGACTGCCGTAAATACGGCCGTAAAGCGCGACTGTCGTAAATAGGGCCGTAAAGCGCGACTGTCGTAAATACGGCCGTAAAGCGCGACTGTCGTAAATACGGCCGTAAAGCGCGACTGTCGTAAATACGGCCGTAAAGCGCGACTGCCGTAAATACGGCCGTAAAGCGCGACTGCCGTAAATACGGCCGTAAAGCGCGACTGTCGTAAATACGGCCGTAAAGCGCGACTGTCGTAAATACGGCCGTAAAGCGCGACTGTCGTAAAAGGTGCCGTAAAGCGCGACTGCCGTAAATACGGCCGTAAAGCGCGACTGTCGTAAATACGGCCGTAAAGCGCGACTGCCGTAAATACGGCCGTAAAGCGCGACTGCCGTAAATACGGCCGTAAAGCGCGACTGTCGTAAATACGGCCGTAAAGCGCGACTGTCGTAAATACGGCCGTAAAGCGCGACTGTCGTAAATACGGCCGTAAAGCGCGACTGTCGTAAATACGGCCGTAAATCGCGACTGTCGTAAATACGGCCGTAAAGCGCGACTGTCGTAAATACGGCCGTAAAGCGCGACTGTCGTAAATACGGACGTAAAGCGCGACTGCCGTAAATACGGCCGTAAAGCGCGACTGTCGTAAATACGGCCGTAAAGCGCGACTGTCGTAAATACGGCCGTAAATCGCGACTGTCGCAAAAGGTGCCGTAAAGCGCGACTGTCGTAAATACGGCCGTAAAGCGCGACTGTCGTAAATACGGCCGTAAAGCGCGACTGTCGTAAATACGGCCGTAAATCGCGACTGTCGTAAATACGGCCGTAAAGCGCGACTGCCGTAAATACGGCCGTAAAGCGCGACTGTCGTAAATACGGCCGTAAAGCGCGACTGTCGTAAAAGGTGCCGTAAAGCGCGACTGCCGTAAATACGGCCGTAAAGCGCGACTGTCGTAAATACGGCCGTAAAGCGCGACTGCCGCAAATACGGCCGTAAAGCGCGACTGTCGTAAATACGGCCGTAAATCGCGACTGTCGTAAATACGGCCGTAAAGCGCGACTGTCGTAAATACGGCCGTAAAGCGCGACTGTCGTAAATACGGCCGTAAAGCGCGACTGCCGTAAATACGGCCGTAAATCGCGACTGTCGTAAATACGGCCGTAAAGCGCGACTGTCGTAAATACGGCCGTAAAGCGCGACTGTCGTAAATACGGCCGTAAAGCGCGACTGTCGTAAATACGGCCGTAAAGCGCGACTGCCGTAAATACGGCCGTAAAGCGCGACTGTCGTAAATACGGCCGTAAAGCGCGACTGTCGTAAATACGGCCGTAAAGCGCGACTGTCGTAAATACGGCCGTAAAGCGCGACTGCCGTAAATACGGCCGTAAATCGCGACTGTCGTAAATACGGCCGTAAAGCGCGACTGTCGTAAATACGGCCGTAAAGCGCGACTGCCGTAAATACGGCCGTAAATCGCGACTGTCGTAAATACGGCCGTAAAGCGCGACTGTCGTTAATACGGCCGTAAAGCGCGACTGTCGTAAATACGGCCGTAAAGCGCGACTGTCGCAAAAGGTGCCGTAAAGCGCGACTGTCGTAAATACGGCCGTAAAGCGCGACTGTCGTAAATACGGCCGTAAAGCGCGACTGTCGTAAATACGGCCGTAAATCGCGACTGTCGTAAATACGGCCGTAAAGCGCGACTGCCGTAAATACGGCCGTAAAGCGCGACTGTCGTAAATACGGCCGTAAAGCGCGACTGTCGTAAAAGGTGCCGTAAAGCGCGACTGCCGTAAATACGGCCGTAAAGCGCGACTGTCGTAAATACGGCCGTAAAGCGCGACTGCCGTAAATACGGCCGTAAAGCGCGACTGCCGTAAATACGGCCGTAAAGCGCGACTGCCGTAAATACGGCCGTAAAGCGCGACTGTCGTAAATACGGCCGTAAATCGCGACTGTCGTAAATACGGCCGTAAAGCGCGACTGCCGTAAATACGGCCGTAAAGCGCGACTGTCGTAAATACGGCCGTAAAGCGCGACTGTCGTAAAAGGTGCCGTAAAGCGCGACTGCCGTAAATACGGCCGTAAAGCGCGACTGTCGTAAATACGGCCGTAAAGCGCGACTGCCGTAAATACGGCCGTAAAGCGCGACTGCCGTAAATACGGCCGTAAAGCGCGACTGTCGTAAATACGGCCGTAAAGCGCGACTGTCGTAAAAGGTGCCGTAAAACGCGACTGCCGTAAATACGGCCGTAAATCGCGACTGTCGTAAATACGGCCGTAAAGCGCGACTGTCGTAAAAGGTGCCGTAAAGCGCGACTGTCGTAAATACGGCCGTAAATCGCGACTGTCGCAAAAGGTGCCGTAAAGCGCGACTGTCGTAAATACGGCCGTAAAGCGCGACTGTCGAAAATACGGCCGTAAAGCGCGACTGCCGTAAATACGGCCGTAAAGCGCGACTGTCGTAAATACGGCCGTAAAGCGCGACTGTCGTAAAAGGTGCCGTAAAGCGCGACTGCCGTAAATACGGCCGTAAAGCGCGACTGCCGTAAATACGGCCGTAAAGCGCGACTGTCGTAAATACGGCCGTAAAGCGCGACTGTCGTAAATACGGCCGTAAAGCGCGACTGTCGTAAATACGGCCGTAAATCGCGACTGTCGTAAATACGGCCGTAAAGCGCGACTGTCGTAAATACGGCCGTAAATCGCGACTGTCGTAAATACGGCCGTAAAGCGCGACTGTCGTAAATACGGCCGTAAAGCGCGACTGTCGTAAATACGGCCGTAAATCGCGACTGTCGTAAATACGGCCGTAAAGCGCGACTGTCGTAAATACGGCCGTAAAGCGCGACTGCCGTAAATACGGCCGTAAAGCGCGACTGTCGTAAAAGGTGCCGTAAAGCGCGACTGTCGTAAATACGGCCGTAAAGCGCGACTGTCGTAAAAACGGCCGTAAAGCGCGACTGCCGTAAATACAGCCGTAAAGCGCGACTGTCGTAAATACTGCCGTAAAGCGCGACTGCCGTAAATACGGCCGTAAAGCGCGACTGTCGTAAATACGGCCGTAAAGCGCGACTGTCGTAAAAGGTGCCGTAAAGCGCGACTGCCGTAAATACGGCCGTAAAGCGCGACTGTCGTAAATACGGCCGTAAATCGCGACTGTCGTAAAAGGTGCCGTAAAGCGCGACTGCCGTAAATACGGCCGTAAACCGCGACTGCCGTAAATACGGCCGTAAAGCGCGACTGTCGTAAATACGGCCGTAAAGCGCGACTGCCGTAAATACGGCCGTAAAGCGCGACTGTCGTAAATACGGCCGTAAAGCGCGACTGTCGTAAATACGGCCGTAAAGCGCGACTGTCGTAAATACGGCCGTAAAGCGCGACTGCCGTAAATACGGCCGTAAAGCGCGACTGTCGTAAATACGGCCGTAAAGCGCGACTGTCGTAAATACGGCCGTAAAGCGCGACTGTCGTAAAGACGGCCGTAAAGCGCGACTGTCGTAAATACGGCCGTAAAGCGCGACTGCCGTAAATACGGCCGTAAAGCGCGACTGTCGTAAATACGGCCGTAAAGCGCGACTGTCATAAATACGGCCGTAAAGCGCGACTGCCGTAAATACGGCCGTAAAGCGCGACTGCCGTAAATACGGCCGTAAAGCGCGACTGTCGTAAATACGGCCGTAAAGCGCGACTGTCGTAAAAGGTGCCGTAAAGCGCGACTGCCGTAAATACGGCCGTAAAGCGCGACTGTCGTAAATACGGCCGTAAAGCGCGACTGCCGTAAATACGGCCGTAAAGCGCGACTGTCGTAAATACGGGCGTAAAGCGCGACTGTCGTAAATACGGCCGTAAAGCGCGACTGCCGTAAATACTCCCGTAAAGCGCGACTGTCGTAAATACGGCCGTAAAGCGCGACTGTCGTAAATACGGCCGTAAAGCGCGACTGTCGTAAAGACGGCCGTAAAGCGCGACTGCCGTAAATACGGCCGTAAAGCGCGACTGTCGTAAATACGGCCGTAAAGCGCGACTGTCGTAAAGACGGCCGTAAAGCGCGACTGCCGTAAATACGGCCGTAAAGCGCGACTGCCGTAAATACGGCCGTAAAGCGCGACTGTCGTAAATACGGCCGTAAAGCGCGACTGCCGTAAATACGGCCGTAAAGCGCGACTGTCGTAAATAGGGCCGTAAAGCGCGACTGTCGTAAATACGGCCGTAAAGCGCGACTGTCGTAAATACGGCCGTAAAGCGCGACTGTCGTAAATACGGCCGTAAAGCGCGACTGCCGTAAATACGGCCGTAAAGCGCGACTGCCGTAAATACGGCCGTAAAGCGCGACTGTCGTAAATACGGCCGTAAAGCGCGACTGTCGTAAATACGGCCGTAAATCGCGACTGTCGCAAAAGGTGCCGTAAAGCGCGACTGTCGTAAATACGGCCGTAAAGCGCGACTGTCGTAAATACGGCCGTAAATCGCGACTGTCGTAAATACGGCCGTAAAGCGCGACTGTCGTAAATACGGCCGTAAAGCGCGACTGTCGTAAATACGGCCGTAAAGCGCGACTGTCGTAAATACGGCCGTAAAGCGCGACTGCCGTAAATACGGCCGTAAAGCGCGACTGTCGTAAATAGGGCCGTAAAGCGCGACTGTCGTAAATACGGCCATAAAGCGCGACTGCCGTAAATACGGCCGTAAAGCGCGACTGTCGTAAATACGGCCGTAAAGCGCGACTGTCGTAAATACGGCCGTAAAGCGCGACTGCCGTAAATACGGCCGTAAAGCGCGACTGTCGTAAATACGGCCGTAAAGCGCGACTGTCGTAAATACGGCCGTAAAGCGCGACTGTCGTAAATACGGCCGTAAATCGCGACTGTCGTAAATACGGCCGTAAAGCGCGACTGTCGTAAATACGGCCGTAAAGCGCGACTGCCGTAAATACGGCCGTAAATCGCGACTGTCGTAAATACGGCCGTAAAGCGCGACTGTCGTAAATACGGCCGTAAAGCGCGACTGCCGTAAATACGGCCGTAAATCGCGACTGTCGTAAATACGGCCGTAAAGCGCGACTGTCGTTAATACGGCCGTAAAGCGCGACTGTCGTAAATACGGCCGTAAAGCGCGACTGTCGCAAAAGGTGCCGTAAAGCGCGACTGTCGTAAATACGGCCGTAAAGCGCGACTGTCGTAAATACGGCCGTAAAGCGCGACTGTCGTAAATACGGCCGTAAATCGCGACTGTCGTAAATACGGCCGTAAAGCGCGACTGCCGTAAATACGGCCGTAAAGCGCGACTGTCGTAAATACGGCCGTAAAGCGCGACTGTCGTAAAAGGTGCCGTAAAGCGCGACTGCCGTAAATACGGCCGTAAAGCGCGACTGTCGTAAATACGGCCGTAAAGCGCGACTGCCGTAAATACGGCCGTAAAGCGCGACTGCCGTAAATACGGCCGTAAAGCGCGACTGTCGTAAATACGGCCGTAAAGCGCGACTGTCGTAAAAGGTGCCGTAAAACGCGACTGCCGTAAATACGGCCGTAAATCGCGACTGTCGTAAATACGGCCGTAAAGCGCGACTGTCGTAAAAGGTGCCGTAAAGCGCGACTGTCGTAAATACGGCCGTAAATCGCGACTGTCGCAAAAGGTGCCGTAAAGCGCGACTGTCGTAAATACGGCCGTAAAGCGCGACTGTCGAAAATACGGCCGTAAAGCGCGACTGCCGTAAATACGGCCGTAAAGCGCGACTGTCGTAAATACGGCCGTAAAGCGCGACTGTCGTAAAAGGTGCCGTAAAGCGCGACTGCCGTAAATACGGCCGTAAAGCGCGACTGCCGTAAATACGGCCGTAAAGCGCGACTGTCGTAAAAGGTGCCGTAAAGCGCGACTGCCGTAAATACGGCCGTAAAGCGCGACTGTCGTAAATACGGCCGTAAAGCGCGACTGCCGTAAATACGGCCGTAAAGCGCGACTGCCGTAAATACGGCCGTAAAGCGCGACTGTCGTAAATACGGTCGTAAAGCGCGACTGTCGTAAATACGGCCGTAAAGCGCGACTGTCGTAAATACGGCCGTAAATCGCGACTGTCGTAAATACGGCCGTAAAGCGCGACTGTCGTAAATACGGCCGTAAATCGCGACTGTCGTAAATACGGCCGTAAAGCGCGACTGCCGTAAATACGGCCATAAAGCGCGACTGCCGTAAATACGGCCGTAAAGCGCGACTGCCGTAAATACGGCCGTAAAGCGCGACTGTCGTAAATACGGCCGTAAAGCGCGACTGTCGTAAATAGGGCCGTAAAGCGCGACTGTCGTAAATACGGCCGTAAAGCGCGACTGTCGTAAATACGGCCGTAAATCGCGACTGTCGTAAATACGGCCGTAAAGCGCGACTGCCGTAAATACGGCCGTAAAGCGCGACTGTCGTAAATACGGCCGTAAAGCGCGACTGTCGTAAATACGGCCGTAAAGCGCGACTGTCGTAAATACGGCCGTAAAGCGCGACTGTCGTAAATACGGCCGTAAAGCGCGACTGTCGTAAATACGGCCGTAAAGCGCGACTGTCGTAAATACGGCCGTAAAGCGCGACTGCCGTAAATACGGCCGTAAAGCGCGACTGTCGTAAATACGGCCGTAAAGCGCGACTGTCGTAAATACGGCCGTAAATCGCGACTGTCGCAAAAGGTGCCGTAAAGCGCGACTGTCGTAAATACGGCCGTAAAGCGCGACTGTCGTAAATACGGCCGTAAATCGCGACTGTCGTAAATACGGCCGTAAAGCGCGACTGTCGTAAATACGGCCGTAAAGCGCGACTGTCGTAAATACGGCCGTAAAGCGCGACTGTCGTAAATACGGCCGTAAAGCGCGACTGTCGTAAATACGGCCGTAAAGCGCGACTGTCGTAAATACGGCCGTAAAGCGCGACTGTCGTAAATACGGCCGTAAAGCGCGACTGCCGTAAATACGGCCGTAAAGCGCGACTGTCGTAAATAGGGCCGTAAAGCGCGACTGTCGTAAATACGGCCGTAAAGCGCGACTGTCGTAAATACGGCCGTAAAGCGCGACTGTCGTAAATACGGCCGTAAAGCGCGACTGCCGTAAATACGGCCGTAAAGCGCGACTGCCGTAAATACGGCCGTAAAGCGCGACTGTCGTAAATACGGCCGTAAAGCGCGACTGTCGTAAATACGGCCGTAAAGCGCGACTGTCGTAAAAGGTGCCGTAAAGCGCGACTGCCGTAAATACGGCCGTAAAGCGCGACTGTCGTAAATACGGCCGTAAAGCGCGACTGCCGTAAATACGGCCGTAAAGCGCGACTGCCGTAAATACGGCCGTAAAGCGCGACTGTCGTAAATACGGCCGTAAAGCGCGACTGTCGTAAATACGGCCGTAAAGCGCGACTGTCGTAAATACGGCCGTAAAGCGCGACTGTCGTAAATACGGCCGTAAATCGCGACTGTCGTAAATACGGCCGTAAAGCGCGACTGTCGTAAATACGGCCGTAAAGCGCGACTGTCGTAAATACGGACGTAAAGCGCGACTGCCGTAAATACGGCCGTAAAGCGCGACTGTCGTAAATACGGCCGTAAAGCGCGACTGTCGTAAATACGGCCGTAAATCGCGACTGTCGCAAAAGGTGCCGTAAAGCGCGACTGTCGTAAATACGGCCGTAAAGCGCGACTGTCGTAAATACGGCCGTAAAGCGCGACTGTCGTAAATACGGCCGTAAATCGCGACTGTCGTAAATACGGCCGTAAAGCGCGACTGCCGTAAATACGGCCGTAAAGCGCGACTGTCGTAAATACGGCCGTAAAGCGCGACTGTCGTAAAAGGTGCCGTTAAAGCGCGACTGCCGTAAATACGGCCCGTAAAGCGCGACTGTCGTAATACGGCCGTAAAGCGCGACTGCCGCAAATACGGCCGTAAAGCGCGACTGTCGTAAATACGGCCGTAAATCGCGACGGTCGTAAATACGGCCGTAAAGCGCGACTGTCGTAAATACGGCCGTAAAGCGCGACTGTCGTAAATACGGCCGTAAAGCGCGACTGCCGTAAATACGGCGTAAATCGCGACTGTCGTAAATACGGCCGTAAAGCGCGACTGTCGTAAATACGGCCGTAAAGCGCGACTGTCGTAATACGGCCGTAAAGCGCGACTGTCGTAAATACGGCCGTAAAGCGCGACTGCCGTAAATACGGCCGTAAAGCGCGACTGTCGTAAATACGGCCGTAAAGCGCGACTGTCGTAAATACGGCCGTAAAGCGCGACTGTCGTAAATACGGCCGTAAAGCGCGACTGCCGTAAATACGGCCGTAAATCGCGACTGTCGTAAATACGGCCGTAAAGCGCGACTGTCGTAAATACGGCCGTAAAGCGCGACTGCCGTAAATACGGCCGTAAATCGCGACTGTCGTAAATACGGCCGTAAAGCGCGACTGTCGTAAATACGGCCGTAAAGCGCGGACTGTCGTAAATACGGCCGTAAAGCGCGACTGTCGCAAAAGGTGCCGTAAAGCGCGACTGTCGTAAATACGGCCGTAAAGCGCGACTGTCGTAAATACGGCCGTAAAGCGCGACTGTCGTAAATACGGCCGTAAATCGCGACTGTCGTAAATACGGCCGTAAAGCGCGACTGCCGTAAATACGGCCGTAAAGCGCGACTGTCGTAAATACGGCCGTAAAGCGCGACTGTCGTAAAAGGTGCCGTAAAGCGCGACTGCCGTAAATACGGCCGTAAAGCGCGACTGTCGTAAATACGGCCGTAAAGCGCGACTGCCGTAAATACGGCCGTAAAGCGCGACTGCCGTAAATACGGCCGTAAAGCGCGACTGCCGTAAATACGGCCGTAAAGCGCGACTGTCGTAAATACGGCCGTAAATCGCGACTGTCGTAAATACGGCCGTAAAGCGCGACTGCCGTAAATACGGCCGTAAAGCGCGACTGTCGTAAATACGGCCGTAAAGCGCGACTGTCGTAAAAGGTGCCGTAAAGCGCGACTGCCGTAAATACGGCCGTAAAGCGCGACTGTCGTAAATACGGCCGTAAAGCGCGACTGCCGTAAATACGGCCGTAAAGCGCGACTGCCGTAAATACGGCCGTAAAGCGCGACTGTCGTAAATACGGCCGTAAAGCGCGACTGTCGTAAAAGGTGCCGTAAAACGCGACTGCCGTAAATACGGCCGTAAATCGCGACTGTCGTAAATACGGCCGTAAAGCGCGACTGTCGTAAAAGGTGCCGTAAAGCGCGACTGTCGTAAATACGGCCGTAAATCGCGACTGTCGCAAAAGGTGCCGTAAAGCGCGACTGTCGTAAATACGGCCGTAAAGCGCGACTGTCGAAAATACGGCCGTAAAGCGCGACTGCCGTAAATACGGCCGTAAAGCGCGACTGTCGTAAATACGGCCGTAAAGCGCGACTGTCGTAAAAGGTGCCGTAAAGCGCGACTGCCGTAAATACGGCCGTAAAGCGCGACTGCCGTAAATACGGCCGTAAAGCGCGACTGTCGTAAATACGGCCGTAAAGCGCGACTGTCGTAAATACGGCCGTAAAGCGCGACTGTCGTAAATACGGCCGTAAATCGCGACTGTCGTAAATACGGCCGTAAAGCGCGACTGTCGTAAATACGGCCGTAAATCGCGACTGTCGTAAATACGGCCGTAAAGCGCGACTGTCGTAAATACGGCCGTAAAGCGCGACTGTCGTAAATACGGCCGTAAATCGCGACTGTCGTAAATACGGCCGTTAAAGCGCGACTGTCGTAAATACGGCCGTAAAGCGCGACTGCCGTAAATACGGCCGTAAAGCGCGACTGTCGTAAAAGGTGCCGTAAAGCGCGACTGTCGTAAATACGGCCGTAAAGCGCGACTGTCGTAAAAACGGCCGTAAAGCGCGACTGCCGTAAATACAGCCGTAAAGCGCGACTGTCGTAAATACTGCCGTAAAGCGCGACTGCCGTAAATACGGCGTTAAAGCGCGACTGTCGTAAATACGGCCGTAAAGCGCGACTGTCGTAAAAGGTGCCGTAAAGCGCGACTGCCGTAAATACGGCCGTAAAGCGCGACTGTCGTAAATACGGCCGTAAATCGCGACTGTCGTAAAGGTGCCGTAAAGCGCGACTGCCGTAAATACGGCCGTAAACCGCGACTGCCGTAAATACGGCCGTAAAGCGCGACTGTCGTAAATACGGCCGTAAGCGCGACTGCCGTAAATACGGCCGTAAAGCGCGACTGTCGTAAATACGGCCGTAAAGCGCGACTGTCGTAAATACGGCCGTAAAGCGCGACTGTCGTAAATACGGCCGTAAAGCGCGACTGCCGTAAATACGGCCGTAAAGCGCGACTGTCGTAAATACGGCCGTAAAGCGCGACTGTCGTAAATACGGCCGTAAAGCGCGACTGTCGTAAAGACGGCCGTTAAAGCGCGACTGTCGTAAATACGGCCGTAAAGCGCGACTGCCGTAAATACGGCCGTAAAGCGCGACTGTCGTAAATACGGCCGTAAGCGCGACTGTCATAAATACGGCCGTAAAGCGCGACTGCCGTAAATACGGCCGTAAAGCGCGACTGCCGTAAATACGGCCGTAAAGCGCGACTGTCGTAAATACGGCCGTAAAGCGCGACTGTCGTAAAAGGTGCCGTAAAGCGCGACTGCCGTAAATACGGCCGTAAAGCGCGACTGTCGTAAATACGGCCGTAAAGCGCGACTGCCGTAAATACGGCCGTAAAGCGCGACTGTCGTAAATACGGGCGTAAAGCGCGACTGTCGTAAATACGGCCGTAAAGCGCGACTGCCGTAAATACTCCCGTAAAGCGCGACTGTCGTAAATACGGCCGTAAAGCGCGACTGTCGTAAATACGGCCGTAAAGCGCGACTGTCGTAAAGACGGCCGTAAAGCGCGACTGCCGTAAATACGGCCGTAAAGCGCGACTGTCGTAAATACGGCCGTAAAGCGCGACTGTCGTAAAGACGGCCGTAAAGCGCGACTGCCGTAAATACGGCCGTAAAGCGCGACTGCCGTAAATACGGCCGTAAAGCGCGACTGTCGTAAATACGGCCGTAAAGCGCGACTGTCGTAAATACGGCCGTAAATCGCGACTGTCGCAAATACGGCCGTAAAGCGCGACTGCCGTAAATACGGCCGTAAATCGCGACTGTCGTAAATACGGCCGTTAAAGCGCGACTGCCGTAAATACGGCCGTAAAGCGCGACTGCCGTAAATACGGCCGTAAAGCGCGACTGTCGTAAATACGGCCGTAAAGCGCGACTGTCGTAAATACGGCCGTAAAGCGCGACTGTCGTAAATACGGCCGTAAAGCGCGACTGCCGTAAATACGGCCGTAAAGCGCGACTGTCGTAAATACGGCCGTAAAGCGCGACTGCCGTAAATACGGACGTAAAGCGCGACTGCCGTAAATACGGCCGTAAAGCGCGACTGTCGTAAATACGGCCGTAAAGCGCGACTGTCGTAAAGACGGCCGTAAAGCGCGACTGCCGTAAATACGGCCGTAAAGCGCGACTGCCGTAAATACGGCCGTTAAAGCGCGACTGTCGTAAATACGGACGTAAAGCGCGACTGTCGTAAAAGGTGCCGTAAAGCGCGACTGTCGTAAATACGGCCGTAAAGCGCGACTGCCGTAAATACGGCCGTGAAGCGCGAATGTCGTAAATACGGCCGTAAAGCGCGAATGTCGTAATTACGGCCGTAAAGCGCGACTGCCGTAAATACGGCGGTAAAGCGCGACTTGCCGTAAATACGGCCGTAAAGCGCGACTGCCGTAAATACGGCCGTAAATCGCGACTGTCGTAAATACGGCCGTAAAGCGCGACTGTCGTTAATACGGCCGATAAGCGCGACTGTCGTAAATACGGCCGTAAAGCGCGACTGTCGCAAAAGGTGCCGTAAGCGCGACTGTCGTAAATACGGCCGTAAAGCGCGACTGTCGTAAATACGGCCGTAAAGCGCGACTGTCGTAAATACGGCCGTAAATCGCGACTGTCGTAAATACGCCGTAAAGCGCGACTGCCGTAAATACGGCCGTAAAGCGCGACTGTCGTAAATACGGCCGTAAAGCGCGACTGTCGTAAAAGGTGCCGTAAAGCGCGACTGCCGTAAAATACGGCCGTAAAGCGCGACTGTCGTAAATACGGCCGTAAAAGCGCGACTTGCCGTAAATACGGCCGTAAAGCGCGACTGCCGTAAATACGGCCGTAAAGCGCGACTGTCGTAAATACGGCCGTAAAGCGCGACTGTCGTAAAGGTGCCGTAAAACGCGACTGCCGTAAATACGGCCGTAAATCGCGACTGTCGTAAATACGGCCGTAAAGCGCGACTGTCGTAAAAGGTGCCGTAAAGCGCGACTGTCGTAAATACGCCGTAAATCGCGACTGTCGCAAAAGGTGCCGTAAAGCGCGACTGTCGTAAATACGGGCCGTAAAGCGCGACTGTCGAAAATACGGCCGTTAAAGCGCGACTGCCGTAAATACGGCCGTAAAGCGCGACTGTCGTAAATACGGCCGTAAAGCGCGACTGTCGTAAAAGGTGCCGTAAAGCGCGACTGCCGTAAATACGGCCGTAAAGCGCGACTGCCGTAAATACGGCCGTAAAGCGCGACTGTCGTAAAAGGTGCCGTAAAGCGCGACTGCCGTAAATACGGCCGTAAAGCGCGACTGTCGTAAATACGGCCGTAAAGCGCGACTGCCGTAATACGGCCGTAAAGCGCGACTGCCGTAAATACGGCCGTAAAGCGCGACTGTCGTAAATAGCGGTCGTAAAGCGCGACTGTCGTAAATACGGCCGTAAAGCGCGACTGTCGTAAATACGGCCGTAATCGGACTGTCGTAATACGCGTAAAGCGCGACTGTCGTAAATACGGCCGTAAATCGCGACTGTCGTAAATACGGCGTAAAGCGCGACTGCCGTAAATACGGCCGTAAAGCGCGACTGCCGTAAATACGGCCGTAAAGCGCGACTGCCGTAAATACGGCCGTAAAGCGCGACTGTCGTAAATACGGCCGTAAAGCGCGACTGTCGTAAATACGGGCCGTAAAGCGCGACTGTCGTAAATACGGCCGTAAAGCGCGACTGTCGTAAATACGGCCGTAAATCGCGACTGTCGTAAATACGGCCGTAAAGCGCGACTGTCGTAAATACGGCCGTAAAGCGCGACTGTCGTAAATACGGCCGTAAAGCGCGACTGTCGTAAATACGGCCGTAAAGCGCGACTGTCGTAAATACGGCCGTAAAGCGCGACTGTCGTAAATACGGCCGTAAAGCGCGACTGTCGTAAATACGGCCGTAAAGCGCGACTGTCGTAAATACGGCCGTAAAGCGCGACTGCCGTAAATACGGCCGTAAAGCGCGACTGTCGTAAATACGGCCGTAAAGCGCGACTGTCCGTAAATACGGCCGTAAACGCGACTGTCGAAATAGGGCCGTAAAGCGCGACTGTCGTAAATACGGCCGTAAAGCGCGACTGTCGTAAATACGGCCGTAAATCGCGACTGTCGTAAATACGGCCGTAAAGCGCGACTGTCGTAAATACGGCCGTAAAGCGCGACTGTCGTAAATACGGCCGTAAAGCGCGACTGTCGTAAATACGGCCGTAAAGCGCGACTGTCGTAAATACGGCCGTAAAGCGCGACTGTCGTAAATACGGCCGTAAAGCGCGACTGTCGTAATACGGCCGTAAAGCGCGACTGTCGTAAATACGGCCGTAAAGCGCGACTGTCGTAAATAGGGCCGTAAAGCGCGACTGTCGTAAATACGGCCGTAAAGCGCGACTGTCGTAAATACGGCCGTAAAGCGCGACTGTCGTAAATACGGCCGTAAAGCGCGACTGCGTAATACGGCCGTAAGCGCGACTGCCGTAATACGGCCGTAAAGCGCGACTGTCGTAAATACGGCCGTAAAGCGCGACTGTCGTAAATACGGCCGTAAAGCGCGACTGTCGTAAAGGTGCCGTAAAGCGCGACTGCCGTAAATACGGCCGTAAAGCGCGACTGTCGTAAATACGGCCGTAAAGCGCGACTGCCGTAAATACGGCCGTTAAAGCGCGACTGTCGTAAATACGGCCGTAAAGCGCGACTGTCGTAAATACGGCCGTAAAGCGCGACTGTCGTAAATACGGCCGTAAAGCGCGACTGTCGTAAATACGGCCGTAAAAGCGCGACTGTCGTAAATACGGCGTAAAGCGCGACTGTCGTAAATACGGCCGTAAAGCGCGACTGTCGTAAATACGGCCGTAAAGCGCGACTGTCGTAAATACGGCCGTAAAGCGCGACTGTCGTAAATACGGCCGTAAATCGCGACTGTCGTAAAACGGTGCCGTAAAGCGCGACTGTCGTAAATACGGCCGTAAAGCGCGACTGTCGTAAATACGGCCGTAAAGCGCGACTGTCGTAAATACGGCCGTAAATCGCGACTGTCGTAAATACGGCCGTAAAGCGCGACTGCCGTAAATACGGCCCGTAAAGCGCGACTGTCGTAAATACGGCCGTAAAGCGCGACTGTCGTAAAAGGTGCCGTAAAGCGCGACTGCCGTAAATACGGCCGTAAAGCGCGACTGTCGTAAATACGGCCGTAAAGCGCGACTGCCGCAAATACGGCCGTAAAGCGCGACTGTCGTAAATACGGCCGTAAATCGCGACTGTCGTAAATACGGCCGTAAAGCGCGACTGTCGTAAATACGGCCGTAAAGCGCGACTGTCGTAAATACGGCCGTAAAGCGCGACTGCCGTAAATACGGCCGTAAATCGCGACTGTCGTAAATACGGCCGTAAAGCGCGACTGTCGTAAATACGGCCGTAAAGCGCGACTGTCGTAAATACGGCCGTAAAGCGCGACTGTCGTAAATACGGCCGTAAAGCGCGACTGCCGTAAATACGGCCGTAAAGCGCGACTGTCGTAAATACGGCCGTAAAGCGCGACTGTCGTAAATACGGCCGTAAAGCGCGACTGTCGTAAATACGGCCGTAAATCGCGACTGTCGTAAATACGGCCGTAAAGCGCGACTGTCGTAAATACGGCCGTAAAGCGCGACTGCCGTAAATACGGCCGTAAATCGCGACTGTCGTAAATACGGCCGTAAAGCGCGACTGTCGTAAATACGGCCGTAAAGCGCGACTGCCGTAAATACGGCCGTAAATCGCGACTGTCGTAAATACGGCCGTAAAAGGCGCGACTGTCGTTAATACGGCCGTAAAGCGCGACTGTCGTAAATACGGCCGTAAAGCGCGACTGTCGCAAAAGGTGCCGTAAAGCGCGACTGTCGTAAATACGGCCGTAAAGCGCGACTGTCGTAAATACGGCCGTAAAGCGCGACTGTCGTAAATACGGCCGTAAATCGCGACTGTCGTAAATACGGCCGTAAAGCGCGACTGCCGTAAATACGGCCGTAAAGCGCGACTGTCGTAAATACGGCCGTAAAGCGCGACTGTCGTAAAGGTGCCGTAAAGCGCGACTGCCGTAAATACGGCCGTAAAGCGCGACTGTCGTAAATACGGCCGTAAAGCGCGACTGCCGTAAATACGGCCGTAAAGCGCGACTGCCGTAAATACGGCCGTAAAGCGCGACTGTCGTAAATACGGCCGTAAATCGCGACTGTCGTAAATACGGCCGTAAAGCGCGACTGCCGTAAATACGCCGTAAAGCGCGACTGTCGTAAATACGGCCGTAAAGCGCGACTGTCGTAAAAGGTGCCGTAAAGCGCGACTGCCGTAAATACGGCCGTAAAGCGCGACTGTCGTAAATACGGCCGTAAAGCGCGACTGCCGTAAATACGGCCGTAAAGCGCGACTGCCGTAAATACGGCCGTAAAGCGCGACTGTCGTAAATACGGCCGTAAAGCGCGACTGTCGTAAAAGTGCCGTAAAACGCGACTGCCGTAAATACGGCCGTAAATCGCGACTGTCGTAAATACGGCCGTAAAGCGCGACTGTCGTAAAAGGTGCCGTAAAGCGCGACTGTCGTAATACGGCCGTAAATCGCGACTGTCGCAAAGGTGCCGTAAAGCGCGACTGTCGTAAATACGGCCGTTAAAGCGCGACTGTCGAAAATACGGCCGTAAAGCGCGACTGCCGTAAATACGGCCGTAAAGCGCGACTGTCGTAAATACGGCCGTAAAGCGCGACTGTCGTAAAAGGTGCCGTAAAGCGCGACTGCCGTAAATACGGCCGTAAAGCGCGACTGCCGTAAATACGGCCGTAAAGCGCGACTGTCGTAAATACGGCCGTAAAGCGCGACTGTCGTAAATACGGCCGTAAAGCGCGACTGTCGTAAATACGGCCGTAAATCGCGACTGTCGTAAATACGGCCGTAAAGCGCGACTGTCGTAATACGGCCGTAAATCGCGACTGTCGTAAATACGGCCGTAAAGCGCGACTGTCGTAAATACGGCCGTAAAGCGCGACTGTCGTAAATACGGCCGTAAATCGCGACTGTCGTAAATACGGCCGTAAAGCGCGACTGTCGTAAATACGGCCGTAAAGCGCGACTGCCGTAATACGGCCGTAAAGCGCGACTGTCGTAAAAGGTGCCGTAAAGCGCGACTGTCGTAAATACGGCCGTAAAGCGCGACTGTCGTAAAAACGGCCGTAAAGCGCGACTGCCGTAAATACAGCCGTAAAGCGCGACTGTCGTAAATACTGCCGTAAAGCGCGACTGCCGTAAATACGGCCGTAAAGCGCGACTGTCGTAAATACGGCCGTAAAGCGCGACTGTCGTAAAAGGTGCCGTAAAGCGCGACTGCCGTAAATACGGCCGTAAAGCGCGACTGTCGTAATACGGCCGTAAAGCGCGACTGTCGTAAAAGGTGCCGTAAAGCGCGACTGCCGTAAATACGGCCGTAAACCGCGACTGCCGTAAATACGGCCGTAAGCGCGACTGTCGTAAATACGGCCGTAAAGCGCGACTGCCGTAAATACGGCCGTAAAGCGCGACTGTCGTAAATACGGCCGTAAAGCGCGACTGTCGTAAATACGGCCGTAAAGCGCGACTGTCGTAAATACGGCCGTAAAGCGCGACTGTCGTAAATACGGCCGTAAAGCGCGACTGTCGTAAATACGGCCGTAAAGCGCGACTGTCGTAAATACGGCCGTAAAGCGCGACTGTCGTAAAGACGGCCGTAAAGCGCGACTGTCGTAAATACGGCCGTAAAGCGCGACTGTCATAAATACGGCCGTAAAGCGCGACTGCCGTAAATACGGCCGTAAAGCGCGACTGCCGTAAATACGGCCGTAAAGCGCGACTGTCGTAAATACGGCCGTAAAGCGCGACTGTCGTAAAAGGTGCCGTAAAGCGCGACTGCCGTAAATACGGCCGTAAAGCGCGACTGTCGTAAATACGGCCGTAAAGCGCGACTGCCGTAAATACGGCCGTAAAGCGCGACTGTCGTAAATACGGGCGTAAAGCGCGACTGTCGTAAATACGGCCGTAAAGCGCGACTGCCGTAAATACTCCCGTAAAGCGCGACTGTCGTAAATACGGCCGTAAAGCGCGACTGTCGTAAATACGGCCGTAAAGCGCGACTGTCGTAAAGACGGCCGTAAAGCGCGACTGCCGTAAATACGGCCGTAAAGCGCGACTGTCGTAAATACGGCCGTAAAGCGCGACTGTCGTAAAGACGGCCGTAAAGCGCGACTGCCGTAAATACGGCGTAAAGCGCGACTGCCGTAAATACGGCCGTAAAGCGCGACTGTCGTAAATACGGCCGTAAAGCGCGACTGTCGTAAATACGGCCGTAAATCGCGACTGTCGCAAATACGGCCGTAAAGCGCGACTGCCGTAAATACGGCCGTAAATCGCGACTGTCGTAAATACGGCCGTAAAGCGCGACTGCCGTAAATACGGCCGTAAAGCGCGACTGCCGTAAATACGGCCGTAAAAGCGCGACTGTCATAAATACGGCCGTAAAGCGCGACTGTCGTAAATACGGCCGTAAAGCGCGACTGTCGTAAATACGGCCGTAAAGCGCGACTGCCGTAAATACGGCCGTAAAGCGCGACTGTCGTAAATACGGCCGTAAAGCGCGACTGCCGTAAATACGGACGTAAAGCGCGACTGCCGTAAATACGGCCGTAAAGCGCGACTGTCGTAAAAGGTGCCGTAAAGCGCGACTGCCGTAAATACGGCCGTAAAGCGCGACTGTCGTAAATAGGGCCGTAAAGCGCGACTGTCGTAAATACGGCCGTAAAGCGCGACTGTCGTAAAGACGGCCGTAAAGCGCGACTGTCGTAAATACGGCCGTAAAGCGCGACTGCCGTAAATACGGCCGTAAAGCGCGACTGCCGTAAATACGGCCGTAAAGCGCGACTGTCGTAAATACGGCCGTAAAGCGCGACTGTCGTAAATACGGCCGTAAAGCGCGACTGTCGTAAAAGGTGCCGTAAAGCGCGACTGCCGTAAATACGGCCGTAAAGCGCGACTGTCGTAAATACGGCCGTTAAAGCGCGACTGCCGTAAATACGGCCGTAAAGCGCGACTGCCGTAAATACGGCCGTAAAGCGCGACTGTCGTAAATACGGCCGTAAAGCGCGACTGTCGTAAATACGGCCGTAAAGCGCGACTGTCGTAAATACGGCCGTAAATCGCGACTGTCGTAAATACGGCCGTAAAGCGCGACTGTCGTAAATACGGCCGTAAAGCGCGACTGTCCTAAATACGGACGTAAAGCGCGACTGCCGTAAATACGGCCGGTAAAGCGCGACTGTCGTAAATACGGCCGTAAAGCGCGACTGTCGTAAATACGGCCGTAAATCGCGACTGTCGCAAAAGGTGCCGTAAAGCGCGACTGTCCGTAAATACGGCCGTAAAGCGCGACTGTCGTAAATACGGCCGTAAAGCGCGACTGTCGTAAATACGGCCGTAAATCGCGACTGTCGTAAATACGGCCGTAAAGCGCGACTGCCGTAAATACGGCCGTTAAAGCGCGACTGTCGTAATACGGCCGTAAAGCGCGACTGTCGTAAAAGGTGCCGTAAAGCGCGACTGCCGTAAATACGGCCGTAAAGCGCGACTGTCGTAAATACGGCCGTAAAGCGCGACTGCCGTAAATACGGCCGTAAAGCGCGACTGTCGTAATACGGCCGTAAATCGCGACTGTCGTAAATACGGCCGTAAAGCGCGACTGTCGTAAATACGGCCGTAAAGCGCGACTGTCGTAAATACGGCCGTAAAGCGCGACTGTCGTAAATACGGCCGTAAAGCGCGACTGTCGTAAATACGGCCGTAAATCGCGACTGTCGTAAATACGGCCGTAAAGCGCGACTGTCGTAAATACGGCCGTAAAGCGCGACTGCCGTAAATACGGCCGTAAAGCGCGACTGTCGTAAATACGGCCGTAAAGCGCGACTGTCGTAAATACGGCCGTAAATCGCGACTGTCGCAAAAGTGCCGTAAAGCGCGACTGTCGTAAATACGGCCGTAAATCGCGACTGTCGTAAATACGGCCGTAAAGCGCGACTGTCGTAAATACGGCCGTAAAGCGCGACTGCCGTAAATACGGCCGTAAATCGCGACTGTCGTAAATACGGCCGTAAAGCGCGACTGTCGTAAATACGGCCGTAAAGCGCGACTGCCGTAAATACGGCCGTAAATCTGCGACTGTCGTAAATACGGCCGTAAAGCGCGACTGTCGTTAATACGGCCGTAAAGCGCGACTGTCGTAATACGGCCGTAAAGCGCGACTGTCGCAAAAGGTGCCGTAAAGCGCGACTGTCGTAAATGCGGCCGTAAAGCGCGACTGTCGTAAATACGGCCGTAAAGCGCGACTGTCGTAAATACGGCCGTAAATCGCGACTGTCGTAAATACGGCCGTAAAGCGCGACTGCCGTAAATACGGCCGTAAAGCGCGACTGTCGTAAATACGGCCGTAAAGCGCGACTGTCGTAAAAGGTGCCGTAAAGCGCGACTGCCGTAAATACGGCCGTAAAGCGCGACTGTCGTAAATACGGCCGTAAAGCGCGACTGCCGTAAATACGGCCGTAAAGCGCGACTGCCGTAAATACGGCCGTAAAGCGCGACTGTCGTAAATACGGCCGTAAAGCGCGACTGTCGTAAAAGGTGCCGTAAAGCGCGACTGCCGTAAATACGGCCGTAAATCGCGACTGTCGTAAATACGGCCGTAAAGCGCGACTGTCGTAAAGGTGCCGTAAAGCGCGACTGTCGTAAATACGGCCGTAAATCGCGACTGTCGCAAAAGGTGCCGTAAAGCGCGACTGTCGTAAATACGGCCGTAAAGCGCGGACTGTCGAAAATACGGCCGTAAAGCTGCGACTGCCGTAAATACGGCCGTAAAGCGCGACTGTCGTAAATACGGCCGTAAAGCGCGACTGTCGTAAAAGGTGCCGTAAAGCGCGACTGCCGTAAATACGGCCGTAAAGCGCGACTGCCGTAAATACGGCCGTAAAGCGCGACTGTCGTAAATACGGCCGTAAAGCGCGACTGTCGTAAATACGGCCGTAAAGCGCGACTGTCGTAAATACGGCCGTAAATCGCGACTGTCGTAAATACGGCCGTAAAGCGCGACTGTCGTAAATACGGCCGTAAAGCGCGACTGTCGTAAATACGGCCGTAAATCGCGACTGTCGTAAATACGGCCGTAAAGCGCGACTGCCGTAAATACGGCCGTAAAGCGCGACTGTCGTAAATACGGCCGTAAAGCGCGACTGTCGTAAAAGGTGCCGTAAAGCGCG
The DNA here is from genome assembly GCF_035770615.1 of Melospiza melodia melodia. Classification (NCBI taxonomy): domain Eukaryota; kingdom Metazoa; phylum Chordata; class Aves; order Passeriformes; family Passerellidae; genus Melospiza; species Melospiza melodia. Next base: position 4,400 of record NW_026948742.1, on the reverse strand, counting down.
ACTGTCGTAAATACGGCCGTAAAGCGCGACTGTCGTAAAAACGGCCGTAAAGCGCGACTGCCGTAAATACAGCCGTAAAGCGCGACTGTCGTAAATACTGCCCGTAAAGCGCAACTGCCGTAAATACGGCCGTAAAGCGCGACTGTCGTAAATACGGCCGTAAAGCGCGACTGTCGTAAAAGGTGCCGTAAAGCGCGACTGCCGTAAATACGGCCGTAAAGCGCGACTGTCGTAAATACGGCCGTAAAGCGCGACTGTCGTAAAAGGTGCCGTAAAGCGCGACTGCCGTAAATACGGCCGTAAACCGCGACTGCCGTAAATACGGCCGTAAATCGCGACTGTCGTAAATACGGCCGTAAAGCGCGACTGCCGTAAATACGGCCGTAAACGCGCGACTGCCGTAAATACGGCCGTAAAGCGCGACTGCCGTAAACACGGCCGTAAAGCGCGACTGTCGTAAATACGGCCGTAAAGCGCGACTGTCGTAAATACGGCCGTAAAGCGCGACTGTCGTAAATACGGCCGTAAAGCGCGACTGCCGTAAATACGGCCGTAAAGCGCGACTGTCGTAAATACGGCCGTAAAGCGCGACTGTCGTAAATACGGCCGTAAAGCGCGACTGTCGTAAAAACGGCCGTAAAGCGCGACTGTCGTAAATACGGCCGTAAAGCGCGACTGCCGTAAATACGGCCGTAAAGCGCGACTGTCGTAAATACGGCCGTAAAGCGCGACTGTCATAAATACGGCCGTAAAGCGCGACTGCCGTAAATACGGCCGTAAAGCGCGACTGTCGTAAATACGGCCGTAAAGCGCGACTGTCGTAAAAGGTGCCGTAAAGCGCGACTGCCGTAAATACGGCCGTAAAGCGCGACTGTCGTAAATACGGCCGTAAAGCGCGACTGCCGTAAATACGGCCGTAAAGCGCGACTGTCGTAAATACGGGCGTAAAGCGCGACTGTCGTAAATACGGCCGTAAAGCGCGACTGCCGTAAATACTCCCGTAAAGCGCGACTGTCGTAAATACGGCCGTTAAAGCGCGACTGTCGTAAATACGGCCGTAAAGCGCGACTGTCGTAAAGACGGCCGTAAAGCGCGACTGCCGTAAATACGGCCGTAAAGCGCGACTGTCGTAAATACGGCCGTAAAGCGCGACTGTCGTAAAGACGGCCGTAAAGCGCGACTGCCGTAAATACGGCCGTTAAAGCGCGACTGCCGTAAATACGGCCGTAAAGCGCGACTGTCGTAAATACGGCCGTAAAGCGCGACTGTCGTAAATACGGCCGTAAATCGCGACTGTCGCAAATACGGCCGTTAAAGCGCGACTGCCGTAAATACGGCCGTAAAGCGCGACTGTCGTAAATACGGCCGTAAAGCGCGACTGCCGTAAATACGGCCGTAAAGCGCGACTGCCGTAAATACGGCCGTAAAGCGCGACTGTCGTAAATACGGCCGTAAAGCGCGACTGTCGTAAATACGGCCGTAAAGCGCGACTGTCGTAAATACGGCCGTAAAGCGCGACTGCCGTAAATACGGCCGTAAAGCGCGACTGTCGTAAATACGGCCGTAAAGCGCGACTGCCGTAAATACGGACGTAAAGCGCGACTGCCGTAAATACGGCCGTAAAGCGCGACTTTCGTAAATACGGCCGTAAAGCGCGACTGTCGTAAAGACGGCCGTAAAGCGCGACTGCCGTAAATACGGCCGTAAAGCGCGACTGCCGTAAATACGGCTGTAAAGCGCGACTGTCGTAAATACGGACGTAAAGCGCGACTGTCGTAAAAGGTGCCGTAAAGCGCGACTGTCGTAAATACGGCCGTAAAGCGCGACTGCCGTAAATACGGCCGTGAAGCGCGAATGTCGTAAACACGGCCGTAAAGCGCGAATGTCGTAATTACGGCCGTAAAGCGCGACTGCCGTAAATACGGCGGTAAAGCGCGACTGCCGTAAATACGGCCGTAAAGCGCGACTGTCGTAAATACGGCCGTAAAGCGCGACTGTCGTAAAAACGGCCGTAAAGCGCGACTGTCGTAAATACGGCGTAAAGCGCGACTGCCGTAAATACGGCCGTAAAGCGCGACTGTCGTAAATACGGCCGTAAAGCGCGACTGCCGTAAATACGGCCGTAAAGCGCGACTGTCGTAAATACGGCCGTAAAGCGCGACTGTCGTAAATACGGCCGTAAATCGCGACTGTCGCAAAAGGTGCCGTAAAGCGCGACTGTCGTAAATACGGCCGTAAATCGCGACTGTCGTAAATACGGCCGTAAAGCGCGACTGTCGTAAATACGGCCGTAAAGCGCGACTGCCGTAAATACGGCCGTAAATCGCGACTGTCGTAAATACGGCCGTAAAGCGCGACTGTCGTAAATACGGCCGTAAAGCGCGACTGCCGTAAATACGGCCGTAAATCGCGGACTGTCGTAAATACGGCCGTAAAGCGCGACTGTCGTTAATACGGCCGTATAAGCGCGACTGTCGTAAATACGGCCGTAAAGCGCGACTGTCGCAAAAGGTGCCGTAAAGCGCGACTGTCGTAAATACGGCCGTAAAGCGCGACTGTCGTAAATACGGCCGTAAGCGCGACTGTCGTAAATACGGCCGTAAATCGCGACTGTCGTAAATACGGCCGTAAAGCGCGACTGCCGTAAATACGGCCGTAAAGCGCGACTGTCGTAAATACGGCCGTAAAGCGCGACTGTCGTAAAAGGTGCCGTAAAGCGCGACTGCCGTAAATACGGCCGTAAAGCGCGACTGTCGTAAATACGGCCGTAAAGCGCGACTGCCGTAAATACGGCCGTAAAGCGCGACTGCCGTAAATACGGCCGTAAGCGCGACTGTCGTAAATACGGCCGTAAAGCGCGACTGTCGTAAAAGGTGCCGTAAAGCGCGACTGCCGTAAATACGGCCGTAAATCGCGACTGTCGTAAATACGGCCGTAAAGCGCGACTGTCGTAAAAGGTGCCGTAAAGCGCGACTGTCGTAAATACGGCCGTAAATCGCGACTGTCGCAAAAGGTGCCGTAAAGCGCGACTGTCGTAAATACGGCCGTAAAGCGCGACTGTCGAAAATACGGCCGTAAAGCGCGACTGCCGTAAATACGGTCCGTAAAGCGCGACTGTCGTAAATACGGCCGTAAAGCGCGACTGTCGTAAAAGGTGCCGTAAAGCGCGACTGGCCGTAAATACGGCCGTAAAGCGCGACTGCCGTAAATACGGCCGTAAAGCGCGACTGTCGTAAATACGGCCGTAAGCGCGACTGTCGTAAATACGGCCGTAAAGCGCGACTGTCGTAAATACGGCCGTAAATCGCGACTGTCGTAAATACGGCCGTAAAGCGCGACTGTCGTAAATACGGCCGTAAAGCGCGACTGTCGTAAATACGGCCGTAAATCGCGACTGTCGTAAATACGGCCGTAAAGCGCGACTGCCGTAAATACGGCCGTAAAGCGCGACTGTCGTAAATACGGCCGTAAAGCGCGACTGTCGTAAAAGGTGCCGTAAAGCGCGACTGTCGTAAATACGGCCGTAAAGCGCGACTGTCGTAAAAACGGCCGTAAAGCGCGACTGCCGTAAATACAGCCGTAAAGCGCGACTGTCGTAAATACTGCCGTAAAGCGCACTGCCGTAAATACGGCCGTAAAGCGCGACTGTCGTAAATACGGCCGTAAAGCGCGACTGTCGTAAAAGGTGCCGTAAAGCGCGACTGCCGTAAATACGGCCGTAAAGCGCGACTGTCGTAAATACGGCCGTAAAGCGCGACTGTCGTAAAAGGTGCCGTAAAGCGCGACTGCCGTAAATACGGCCGTAAACCGCGACTGCCGTAAATACGGCCGTAAAGCGCGACTGCCGTAAACACGGCCGTAAAGCGCGACTGTCGTAAATACGGCGTAAAGCGCGACTGTCGTAAATACGGCCGTAAAGCGCGACTGTCGTAAATACGGCCGTAAAGCGCGACTGCCGTAAATACGGCCGTAAAGCCGCGACTGTCGTAAATACGGCCGTAAAGCGCGACTGTCGTAATACGGCCGTAAAGCGCGACTGCCGTAAATACGGCCGTAAAGCGCGACTGTCGTAAATACGGCCGTAAAGCGCGACTGTCGTAAAAGGTGCCGTAAAGCGCGACTGCCGTAAATACGGCCGTAAAGCGCGACTGTCGTAAATACGGCCGTAAAGCGCGACTGCCGTAAATACGGCCGTAAAGCGCGACTGTCGTAAATACGGGCGTAAAGCGCGACTGTCGTAAATACGGCCGTAAAGCGCGACTGCCGTAAATACTCCCGTAAAGCGCGACTGTCGTAAATACGGCCGTAAAGCGCGACTGTCGTAAATACGGCCGTAAAGCGCGACTGTCGTAAAGACGGCCGTAAAGCGCGACTGCCGTAAATACGGCCGTAAAGCGCGA